>NC_090906.1:11781792-11850051 GCF_040956055.1 Brachionichthys hirsutus | reverse complement strand
GGCGACAGACTGCTGAACACCAGGTAGCCGAGGACGGTTGATCTGTGGTGCCGTGAAATGGAGCGATTAGGTCGAGACAAATATGAAGGTGCGAAGCTGCGATGGCTTATTTAGAGCCCCGCCTGACCCGGCGTCCTCCCTCTCGTAGCGCAACGGACAGTAAAGCGAGACTTCCTCTGAGTAATTTGGGAGAGACGCCGCACTGAGTGAGCAGCGGCGGATCAAGCAGCGCTAACTCCAGCGCGACCAACTTCCACTTTCTTCCGCGCAGAAAGGAAGCGCGGGGATTTATCGCACGGCGAGGGAAAGCCGCTCGGAGCTTCTCTCCGTTCTGCGGCGTTCTGTGTGGTGCCGGGGTGTTCTCGACTGGCTGCAGGTGTCAGCAGGAGGCGGGGCCTCGTCAGCTACAGGTTGAACTTACAGTCAATCTCCACGAGTCTCTGACCTGCCTGACAGTCGGCGGGCAGGACACGGTCCGTGTCACTGCCTCCATCTGAACAGAGGGAAGGAAGAGGAGTTTAGAAAGGACAACGGGGCGGGGCCTATGATGCACACACACAGTCACAAAAAAGGTGCACAAGCCAGCCCGCTAGCGCTACAAGGCTACACACGCGGCGCGTCTTCAGACCCTAAAGTGAGCTCAAAAGGTCATCAAATACCTCTAACCAGTCAAAACCGGTCCGTTGTTGCTGTGGGGAGACAAAAAGCTGCTTATTGAAGCTCCATCTCTCTCTGAGGGCGCTACGCTCCTCCTGCAGCGTCAAGCGGCGAAGACAGCAAAGGAACGCCGGAGAACCGCGGCTAAGGAGGAGCTTCTGCAGCCACATCTGCAGCCACATCTGCAGCGCTCCTCCGGGCTAAACGGCTAACGCTGCGTCATCGTGTCCAGACAGGAGCACGCCGTTCAGATTCTGACAGAAACAGACACGAAGGGGGGGGGGGGGGGTGGGGGGGGCTCTCCATCACGCCATGAAGCTCCTGTCATCTCACAGCCAACTGATGACGCCGAGCTTCCAGGCGCCCCCGTCTACGAGAACCTGCCGGCCAATCAACAAGCCGCCGGAGTGAAGGAGAGGAAACGCGGCGATGCCGATCGATCAGGGAACGATCTTTAGCGACAGCAATTATTGCTGCCGTCTGGGTGAAATGTCCAAAAGGGATCAATTTATAATCAATCTAGACAACGCAGAAAAACAAGTGATCGATGAGCTCGGACTTCCTTCATGATTCAAAACTTCACGGCTGCATTTACTGAGAGGAGAAAAAGGTGTTCGATTAACAACTGATAACGACGACGTTTATAATCCAACCGCTCGCTTCATCACAGAACAACAACAACAACAAGCCCGTTTTCATCCTCTTATACACGGGCGTTACCAACCCCCGTCAAACGGCCAGTATCTGCCCCCCCCCCCCCCCCCCCCCATTAAACGGCCAGTGGCTGCTCTGCGGCAGCAGATCTGTGGTCGTCCTGTGGTTTAAGTGTTACGCGTTTCTCCGTGAACTCCAGCACCTCCCAGAATAGCAGCACTGAAGAGGCCTGCTTTAATGAAGGGGGGGCCCTAAAAGGACATCCCTTCCCAGGCCCACCCCTCACCAACAAACTCCACCCCTTCCATACCTACATATTTGATCCACAGGCCACCTGCTATTTCTGGCTCCAATGATGTGCCCCACGTTTTCCTGCTTAAGGACCCCCCCCCCCTCCCCTCCACCCCCCATGTTCGCTCAGACCTGGATGCCTAAAATAGAGTTAGTTAGCAGGGTTGTGCTCCCCCCCCCCCGACACAACGCCACCCAGACCAGGAATAGAAAAGGGTCTCTGAGGGTTCTGCTGCTGCTAGGAAACCCCTTGGATCACCACAGGGAGGAGCTGCGGGGGGGGGGGGGGGGGGGGGGGGGGGCGTGGCACAGGTAGTCTGTGTTGATTAGAACATGAAAGATTCCATTGAGCAGCGCCGAGTCAAATCAAATCAAATCAAACCAGCACTCCCAGGGATGGAAGCATCCTGTCAAGGGGCCTGGTCTGAACTCAGCAGCAGACATCATGTTGGCTCCATTGCCCCCCCCCCCCATTTTTTTACTTTGCATTCACACAATATTTCCAACTGAAGTGTAAATACAGTGCTTGATTACGCTGCAGTATGCATTCCAGGCCAGTAGTCGGCAGTGTAACTTTTCACAGCAGCAAATCTTTACTGCGAGGGCGTTAAACTCGGGTCCGGCTGGACAGGCTGAAACGGGTTTGCTTTTGTCGTCAGGGCGGCGACCGTTTTCATCAAGGGTACGACTGACAGGCGGCCACAGGGAGGCGCAGCAGCCGCCAAAGGACGCGTCTCTTACCGGCCATCGGATGATGGAAAGCGAGTCACACACTCAGAACCTCTCAGAACCCGCCGGGGCCTACCTGCATGTCTTTGGTGGCGATCTCCCCAGGAGTCGGCCAGCTGTTGGCGTCGGCGAAATCTCCCACCTGGGGAGCAAAAGCAGAGAACGACAGCGTGTCGTCGTCAGAGGCCGGGACGCAAACCATCAATTCAAAAACTATCCCAGTTTATTCCCATCAAGTCCCGTTTATTCCCTTAAAGTCCCGTTTATTCCCTTAAAGTCCCGTTTATTCCCATCAAGTCCCGTTTATTCCCATCAAGTCCCGTTTATTCCCATCAAGTCCCGTTTATTCCCATCAAGTCCCGTTTATTCCCTTAAAGTCCCGTTTATTCCCTTAAAGTCCCATTTATTCCCTTAAAGTCCCATTTATTCCCTTAAAGGTCCCGTTTATTCCCTTAAAGGCCCGTTTATTCCCTTAAAGTCCCGTTTATTCCCATCAAGTCCCGTTTATTCCCTTAAAGTCCCGTTTATTCCCTTAAAGTCCCATTTATTCCCTTAAAGTCCCGTTTATTCCCTTAAAGTCCCGTTTATTCCCTTAAAGTCCCGTTTATTCCCATCAAGTCCCGTTTATTCCCATCAAGTCCCGTTTATTCCCTTAAAGTCCGGTTTATTCCCTTAAAGTCCCGTTTATTCCTTAAAGTCCCGTTTATTCCCTTAAAGTCCCGTTTATTCCCTTAAAGTCCCATTTATTCCCTTAAAGTCCCGTTTATTCCCTTAAAGTCCCATTTATTCCCTTAAAGTCCCGCTATTTCCAATGGAAATTTTCCATCTTTGGAAATTCCTGGACTTTTGCAACGCTAGGCGGGGGGAGGGGGGGGAGTTCTCAGAATTGACACCCCTGCAGTCTGGCCGGTGACATTACCTTTCCTCCACGCCGGGCTTTGGGCGGTTCCCTGCTCGGACCACCTTGGTCGGCCCGGTCGGCTCTGTGGAAACACGAAGCAACGGTTGAGATGACAACGAGCACAAACCTACAAACTACAGCCAACAAGCGACAAGAATCCCACCTCGGGGGGGGGTCCAGCTCATCGTCACCTTGTTCTGGTCACATAAATATCAGAACCACCAGAACAACAGGAACTCAGACATCAAGGGGAAGAAGTCATTGTGATGAATTTATTATCTAGTTTGTAACATACAACACGAGGGGGCGGGGCCATGGCGTTTCGCTCACAATAATACAAAATACAATTAGTAGTAAGGTATGATTATTTCATATCGCAGTATTCGGACTTGTTCATGTATTTGCTTTTGCACCGCGTACAATACTGATGACGAGGCAGGACGTTAAAAAAAAACCAGCAGCGGTGGCGAGCGAGCGAACCTGAACGAAGTTCAGTGGAATTCAAATCCAAAAGCCGGAGCGCCTTCGGTGCTGTGGAAGCGGTTCAGGTACAAAAGAGCAAATAGAGAACCAACAACGGCAAAGTCGTGGGTAAGAGCACGGGGAATGCTAAGTGGCTAATGCTAGCCGCGGCAGGAGACAAACAAAGACCCCCGGAGAATATTGTGTACTTTGACCTTGTAAACACCGAACTGGCCAAATGAAAGGTTAAAGTCTCTTCTGTCATCAGCAAAGGAAACAAACCGTTCCTGTTCTTTACCGACCGGCAGTCGAACAGACGCCCGTTCTCCACCGCGCGTTTCAAGTCTCGCCTTGCTGTCGGAATCATGTGCGCCGCGCCGCGCCGCGTAAGCATGCATGAAACTCATTACGCCAAGCATGTATGATTTATCTAATTTTAATCGGGACCGATACGACGTAGCCCACCCCCACCCCCACCCCAATTATTCTTCACACGACAGAAGAGAGAGCGGACTGAGAACGCGGTGCAGGAGTAATTATGAAAACTGGGAATTCTGGATTTCACAGTTTGACTAAACGGAGGTCCAATAAGGGATATAAATATCTGGGCGGGGCAGAATAAAGGTTCATATGGGGCTTAAGTTGTTGTTATTGTGAGCTCCGTGTAAAAGTTAGAAACCCACAAAACATACAACACAAACCCGAGAACTTAAATCAGATTTCTTTATTCAACAAATTCCCGAGCGCAGCGTCCTTTAACAGATGAAACCAGCGTCGTGGTTTCTGCCCAGCGTCCTGATTTATGGCGAAGGATTAGCTGGAATTCCTCCAGTCTTTATCCACCCTTATCTGCTTACTCTGAAGAGTGAAAGCGGCATTGTGAAGGTTCCACGGAATTATATTTAAAAAAAAATCACGCTGCTGCTTACAGCGCACGACGACGCACGTCTCTCACACTCTCGGGTGTTCGCTGCTAACCCAAACCCAGACTCCGGAACTGAAACGTGGAGTTTCTCACGTTTGCATCACAAACACATGTTATGGATCATGTGTGTGCGAAGCTTGGCGAAGCCGGCATTCGGACTTCAGAACGTTAACACAGCGGCACCGCAGGACACCGAGCCGGACCGCGTTGATCAGTCCGATCAACGGAAACGGAAAACAGCATCCACCCATTCATCTAATACCTGATCAGCAGGTCACATGACCCCGCATCAGCACTCAGCACCCTCCCCTCTCCTTACTGGTGTCTGTGTTGCAGCACTGGCCTGGGCTGGGCTGGGCTGCCCCCCACAAAAAAATCGAGTACTGCTTACTCAGCACTGAATCCTGAATGTGATCATTCTGTGTTCAGCTTTAGCTTAGCGCAGCAGCTGTATGTGTTTGTTCTATATTATCTTTACACCCCCCCCCCATGAGAAAGCCCTCAGAAAAGGCCCCAGGTGGCGACCACAGATTGTCATGGGTGCTCAAGTTCACATCACTAACAAAACCGGTTCCAAAGCACTCAGGGCTTCGCTGCCGAGTCCTTTAGGCAACCCCAGCGACACGTCGACTAGTCCAGGTGGGACCCGGGTTCAGGCTTCGATCTGAAGCTAGCACACAAGCTAGAAGCCCCGTGTCGCGTGACGCTGATGATGTCACCTCCTGTGGAGTAACGGCTGAGACAAGAGCGCGTTTCGGGAGGTGGGGGGGGGGGCATCAGCCTGACGAAGCTTAACGGCTCACAGTTCACACAATCCGGAGAAACACAAATCAAACACAGCGGAGAGTAAACTGTAACAGCGACGCCTCGGCGCCGACCTTCAAGGATCACTGCGACCCGGATGGATGAAGCTACGGCAGAGGGAACGTTAGCGAGTCACAGAACCAGGACCTTCTGGTTGGCAGCAGAGATGATGGAAGACAATCCCCCGAACAACACCACCCCGCCAACCGGACCCATCCTTGGCGTGAACAGTCCACACCCTGGGCGAATGAGGAACAGCCGCTATCACCAGGTCCAGACGCAACCTGCTGAAAGATAACGCCGCTCGAGTTAGCGGCGCGGAGCGGCCGCGCTCTCATTCATGAGCTCAACGGAGGAGAGTCAAACCCGACTCGCCATCATCAGTCCAGTCTGAACACGAAGCTTTTATATCAGCTCGCTGCCGATGTCAGGCTGCTCATTTCCTCAAACTCCAGGCTGGACACTCGGGGAGCTTCGCTAGAATGTAGGACTTTTTCGGGTACGTGATAGCTTGGTCCCGACGTCGCGTGGTCGCACGCAGAGACACTGCACGGGTAACAGCCAATCAGCAGTCAATGAATATCGGCTCTGGAAAAACCATGCGGGTCAAACTCTAGCGCGTTGTAAAGTCATCGCTCAACGGTCCAACCAGACAGGACTCCGTCTCCGAGCGTGCGCCGAGGCTCAAGCAAGCGCTAACGGCTGCTAACGTCAGCAGCCGAACCCACGTTCGCATTTCTGTTTCAGCGGAACTGGCAGTCATTCGTGACTCACTGGGTCACACCTCAGCTTACGTAACACGCCACAATGCGTTCCCTGGAACAGCTGGAAGATCGTGACCCGTCAAAGGGCGACTCCATCCACCCGCCCAATGATCGATGACCCAACAGCGTCGATGCAATCGTACAACAAAACTCCACGGTCAGGGTGGAGAGTTCGTCCCGAGCCGCTGCAACCCGAGCACGCCGCCACTACGGGCCATGTCGGGAACACTGGAGGTCACAATCCTCGCAGGATTCCTTCTCACCATCTTGCTGAAGGCAAGTTTGTGGGTTTTCAGCTTCATGTGACACGTATCAGATGACTTTCCAGGTCTGAGTAAATCTGGTCTTTCCAAACCTGATCAGAGTCGCCTTCTCAAGTCTCTTAAATCAAGTACGCGTCCAGTTTATAACCAGTCGATGCGGCCTCCAAGTCAACAGCGCCTCATTATCAGCCAGCCAGCAGCACCGTCAATAGTGAGGACCAGAAGAAAATCCAGAGTATCAGAAGTGACCGTTGCACCCTGAAGCGTGCGCCACCCACCCAGAGATAAACGCCACTCACTTCCGGTTCTATTCGAATACCATCTCAGGAAGGACCGTTTGTTTCTGGCGGCGCAGATGACAGGCAGAACAGAAACATGGCAGAGACATTACTGGGTTTCCCCGAAACTTCCTTTGCCAAAGCTCTTTATGAAAATAGTGGATTGTACTGTTAGCTTTGGCTTCCCCGGACTCCTGAATGCCTTCCGGGCTGTTTAACACGCCTCTACGGTCACGAAGAAGGGCCAGATGATCCAGCAGCACAGCAGCTGGTTTAAGGGAGTATTTCTCGGTTCACATTATAGATAAACCGGACAATATGCAGATGTGATGACTTGAAGATGCAACCAAGGCAGAACAGCCGAGAGAATTTATCCAGAAAACACACAAAGCTGAGACGAAGTGACCACAACTTTACCGTAGAGGCTAACAAGGGGTTTGCCTCCGAGTCAGCTGGACCGGCGAACGGTGAAGACAAAGACGGTAAGACAGGACGGGACGCATTTGGATCATTTCTGCATCCTCTACGTTTAGCCCGTCTCGCCGTTTCCACAAGCGAACGCAGGCGTACAGGTGGAAGCACAACGCTTACGTGTATTAAATCCCATCTGAGCAGCGCTTCTCCCAGACCCCCCCCCCCACCCCCCCACAACAAACACCAGCCTCTGAGTCACAGCAATCATTCCACTGGTCAGGAGACGGAATCACTCACACGCACACCCAGCAATATTAGCACGTCAAATAATCTGCACAACAAGGTTCGCTCTGACCTCTGCGATCGGCTAAGACATCCTTTCATCGCGGCGCTCAGTCCTGCTATTGGAGTCCGAAGACAATGGAGGCGTGTTCGGTTCAGAACCTCCTACATTTAATTCTCCTGATATGTGTGTGTGTGTGTGTGTGTGTGTGTGTGTGTGTGTGTGTGCGCATTATTTTGGTTGACACAGCATCCAAGGTCTTCTGTGGCACACAAATGACAGCTTTTTTTTCTGGGGGGGGGGGGGGTTATTTTCATCGTGCAGGCTGAACTCTGTGCCACATGGTTGTAGCAAAGCAAACAAAGAGGCTGATGGAAGGCCGATGGTCCGAACCGCGTCCAGGGAAGATCACACATGGATGTGAGGCAACATGCACGCGCGCGCGCGCGCACACACACACACACACACACACACACAGGGAACATCTTGGTTATTTACTTTATCATTAAACACGATCAGCTACAATAACTATTAGCGCCCGTGCCAACGATAACAGGCGGCAGACACGAGCCTGATTTGCGGTGACAACACGCACCCGACATGACAACCGCACCTCTTACACATCTACACCGCGACAAAGTGATTTTTACGTCCCCGGGTTCTGACGTCGCCAGCGAACCCGCTAGCTAGCTAGCTAGCAAGCAGCGCCCATGCCGTCCTCTCGGGGAACACGTGGAGTTGACACGTGACGTCTCACAACAAACCTGCTCCCTTCTGAAGAACTAAACGATCAGATTTTACTTGTCGAGTCGAAGTTCGGCCTCACTAAGACCTCAGGATCGACACTTTTACACCGCAGGACCGGAGACAGGACATAGAAGCCTGGGAGCTAAGCTAACATCTGATTGGGGGTGAAGGCTCGGAGAGGCGCTACGGCTAGGCCGCGGGAGGGGCTGTGTGCTATTGTTAGCTTGACTAGGGAGCTACACAACCGGTCAAATCCGGGGATTTTTCTTCGAATTGGTGAAGTCTGAAATGCGGGCCGACCTCTCGTTGATACCTGCGTGGCTATGTGCCGAAACCTGCCACCAAAAACACGCGCAACCCCCCCCCCCCAATTCAAACACCGGGCAGCCACGGCTAACGGCTAACACCGGAGAGGCTAGGTGACAGGAGAGGGGCGAACACGGGGGGGGGGGGGGGGGGGGGGGCAACAGTGTTAGCCCTGCTTTTACTAGCTCGGGTTTAAACACGTAAAAATGGCGTAGCTCATGTCCTCCCTCCAAAAAAAAATAAAAAAAGCATCTAGCTAAAGAGCTAATGCTAATGTTTACACCACTTCACAAGCCTCGCGCTGGATTTCATCTCGTCAGCGGGCGCTGAGCGCTAAAGGCAGGTGACGTGACGAAGACCGATTGCACCCCACGCACGACCCGTGGACGAGCATCTCCGGGTCGGCGTGGGGTCCTGCCGTGGACGGTGAACAATGCAGCGCCCCACGAATGTCCAGCATGCTGCTGCTATCGGGACGGATTGGTGCACGAAAAGGGCGTGATCGTGTGATATCGGCCACTCGTGGGCCACTCCGAGAATAACTTTATCGCGTGTGTGTGTGTGTGTGCGTGTGCGTGTGTGGGGGGGGGGGTCTCTCTCTCTCTTCTGGTTCAATAAATGACACGTAGCCCCCTCTGACAGCTGCTACTCCGCGCCCCGTGTAAACCCACCGGGATCCGGACACGCGAAAGTGTTTAAATGGATCCGGACACGCGAAAGTGTTTAAATGGCGAGAGGGTACAAACCGTGGTGTGCTTGCCCGTTCACGCTGACCACGGTCACCGCGTTCATGTTCCTGGTCCACGGGTTCACCTTGGGCGGCGGGGCTTCGGTAAACTCCCTTCTGCTGCCGTTCCCGTCGCCCCCGTCGTTCTGCTTGTCGTCGCCGTCGCACCCGTCCTTCCGCTCCTCCGTCGCCCGTGGGGAGGTTCGGTTCTCCGGGTTCGAGGTGCCTCCCTGCCCGGAGTTAGTGTCGCTGCTGCTCCCTCGGTCGTCGACACCCGCCTCCAGCTTGGCCCCGTCGCGCTGGCCGCCCTCCTCTTCCACCGGTTCACGGCGGATCATTTTACCGTGCTCCTCCGCTTTAGCAAGCGGGTTGCCGGGCAGGAGAGTCTCCACCTGAGTGGCCATTTCCCACCACCGTCTTTCTTGCCCCCCTCCTCCTCCTCCTCCTCCTCCGGCCCGAATTCGCCTTCAATTTCAAGGAAATGTGAAGTTTTTTTCCGGGAGGCTGCGGCTCCTCTGTCGCTCCTCGACGAAAAAAAAAAGGCTGAAGCGTGTTTTAAAACAGAGATAAAAATAAAAGAAACGTGTCCAACGGCCTCGAAGGATTATCGCTCCAACTCCACCACCAGCAGCAATATGGATGATCCCCACCACGCGATACACAAGGAGCGCGCACGTCCGCCGTACAGGGAGGGGGGAGTGGCTACGTACAGCTGGGAGCGCGCGCTGGGGGTCAGGTCGAGATGCTGCCTTCACGTGTTTCGTAATCGTAGAACTTCTTAGTTCTCAATGTACAGCCGTCATTTTGGGTGTATTCGCGGCCACATAGTTATGAAACGTTTCACATTATAATAATACTGCTTGATTTTACTTTAGTGACTCAGCAACGTTCCATCAACTACAGTATTTTACTCAGAAACAAGCATTGAAATTTGAGATGAATCCCACTCGACAAATTTGAATTAGTTAAAAAACAAAACAAAAAAAACAGTCATTACAAATAAAATTAATATGAATTTCAAAAGACACGGTGCTTGGAAGATGTACATATTCTTTTTTGCATAACTTTACGAAGTCATTTAATAAGTCATGCAAGTTGGGAACATTTTGATGTAAAGCAATTTTAAAAAACGTATTTTCTTTTAAAAATGTACTGTACTCTACTTGGTAATGAATTCTCCATCACTTGATGTTCGCATTTTACACACTCTGGGTATATATATTGAACATTAAATGATTAATTTCAATGTATTCACCCACACTCTCATATCGTTAAAGCGAAAACAATCAGCGGGTGGAAATTACATTTTCTTCCGATGCCCTGAACGCACCTCGACGCCCTGCATGACGTCGGTCTCGCCGTCTGCAGACTCTGCAAGTCACCGTTACCTCATAGCCGCCAGTCGACGACTTACTTTACAACTACCGGTGGTAAAACAATGTGAAGGCGGCGTTTTGTCGTGTCCAGAGTTTTTACGTGACTTTTTAAAACTCGACCAAAGCAGGGATGAAATACGGAACCCGTTAACGCCACACACGTCACGTGTGACGTGTCCATACCGGAGCTGGCACGTGTGTTTTAACTATAGTCCCGTTAACCGGGGAATTTCATATATTTTTTCGGGAGCTATTCAATGGCTAAAAATTAAATAGCCTTTTTCAGTAAGTGTTTGGCCGATGATATAATTCGGAAGAGCCGCGACGAATGTGTGCTGCTTATAGAGCCTATCTATTCTGGTGCGTTAGAGAGAGAGAGAGAGAGAGAGAGGGGGGGGGGGGGGGGGGGGGGAGTGAAAGTATGCGTGAGAAAGAAAGAAATGGTTTGTCTTGAATGAAAAAGATATGAGACTCTGCATAAATAAATAAAGCAGTACCAAAATATACCTCAAGCATCAAAAGTAAAAAATAAACATGTTTTTTTTTTTAATCAGAAGGTGTTTATTGTCAATGAGGGTTCACAGACTAGGAATGTTTCTCGGTGAAGTCGTGCTACATGTAACAGTAATGACTAAATACAAAAAACATACAAGTACAGACACATCACAAGACAGCAGCATCGGGAGTGGATACACAGATGTATATTAGCAGCAGTAAAACTAGCGTAATCACGCAGTGCAAATAGAACAATGCAAGTTATCAGTTATGACATGTTTAAGAGTCCGGGACAGAATTATTAAGCGTTCATGAGTCTGACAGCCGACGTGTTGCTGCTGCTTCTTTTGTCTTGTCCCCTGAGGCGTCGCCACATCAAACCAGCCTTCTCCACTTCACCCTGTCCTTTGCATCCTCCTCCCCAACACCAGCCGCTCTCATGTCCTCCCTCCCTACGTCCATGTCTCTTCTCCTGGGTCGTCCTCTAGTCCTGTTCCCTGGCAGTTCCATCCTCAGCGTCCTTCTGCCGATATAGTCCCCGTCTCTCCTCTGGACATGTCCAAACCATCAAGCCAAATGTCTGATTTGTTCTTGAACGCGGACACGCCGAATGGCTTTGGAAATCAGTGGCAGATAGAAACTTCTCGACTTCAGCTTTTACCTTTCAAATGATTGATGTACTGCATTCCTGCAGTGTCCCTACAGCTAAATCACTAGGGGGCAGTAATGGCAATAATTTCAGACAATGATAATTCATCTTTTTTTCACAGGGAGAGAGAATGAGAATCTTCCTGCTCCTTGTTAACAAGCAACCAAACAAACATTCAGTAGGGAGCGGTGCACTGCCAATGGCCGTTTGCAAGCTAACTAGCTATTAGCCACTCAGCGGTCACATGCTAAGCAGCTTGCAAATACATATAGGCCTACAGGTAAATGTCACTTTGTTCAAGTCTGCACACAATACAGGTAGGTGACAGAACTTGTTTATTCAGTTTGTCTCCTGACATTCCATTTCTGCCAGCCCATATGAAAGTCTTTAGGTTACTTGTCTGAAATGCGTTCTTTTTCCTTAAAGTCATAAAAACCTATCAATAATGATACATTTACAAACATATAGCTAATACTTCTGACCAAAAACATGACAGAAAATATGACTTCTAAGCAAATCAGGACCTGTGACCAGAATTCCTGGTTACCATTTTATAGATACAGCTATGCATCATCAGCATAGCCACTAATAAAAGGTTGGATTGGGATAATTGGAGGATAAGAAAAGGTGTTTACTAAAAAGAGAAGGAGGCCAAGCATCGATTCTTGTGGTTTAATGAGCGTACATTTCTAAATGTGTCAAAATGAAGGGATGTTTGGGGCCCACCTTCCTCAAATGTTTGTCTGACAATACCCCCCTCACTCCACACCCCGTGTTATCAGCTCTATTCAGACGGATGGTTGTTGGGTTGGACCGATGAACATGTTGGGGTTTTCATAGTACAGCTGGTTTCTGTGGGACTGAATGAAACTCCCTCAAACACGTCTGCAGGTATGAGCACAGGTGTTTCTACCATGAGTTTAGAAACAACCCTGTTTAAGTCTTTAACACACCCTCAGACCGCATATCACACACACACACACACACACACACACACACTGCTCGCCCATGCTGGCCCCTCACTGTAAACAGGCTGATATTCCATGAAGTAGCCGCGTCCTATTCTCTGAGGGCGATGACGCCGGTGACATGTAAAGCTCTCTGGCATTGTCCAGCTCTCTAGAGCTCTTTAGCGAAGCAACCGCCGGTGAAATAGCAATGGGTCGCTGGGATGAAAACACAAGTCAGCAGCTGGTCAGCAAATCACAGTAGAAAGCTGTTAAATGGCGGATTTGCCTCGTAAGCAAGACGAGGTTGGCTTTGTGGACCTGGTTTGGGAGGCAGAGTAGAGACTGCCCCCCCCCCCCCTCCCCTCCCCATATTGGTTTGATTCATAAGAGCTCTGCATTATTTATTTTCTTGCACAGTTGCTCTCATTAACACTATGGAGGACTGAGTTTTACTTCAAAGCCTCAAAAACAAAATCTGCTCCCGATGGCAGACACAGTCCGTTACAGATCTGGTCTGGGATAAAGTTGGTGTCCGTCTCCAGAGAGGTCCAACTCTGACCAGAAAAAAATTTCATTTTAAGGACTGGGCAGGAGCCAACATAAGAAAATACTGTATTGGACAAATGAAATGTGATGTAAAATGTTTTTTTGGAGGCTACTGCTTTTTTTTTGTTTTTCAAAAATAAGTAATTTCACTGGTTTATTGGTAGTAAAATATTGCCATAATGATATTATATAATATTGTTGATGTTATGGCACAATACATATTGTATTCACCATCGCATCAGACAGGCAGGCCTACAGGCAGATACCAGACTTTACACTAGAATCAATAAAAACATCTAAATATCGATACTTCGGTCATTTCAGATAATGCACATGTATATCAGGAACACAGTAGAGTAGCTAAACTATTGGGATCTCGTCCAAATGATAAGCGATTGGTGAGAACTACTTCTTCTTCCGCCTGGATGAGTGTGTACTGCGGCACGCCTCAGTCCTACAAAGATTCTGGGCTCTTGAAAGGCATTTTTATGGGGGAGGGGGGGGGGGGGGCGCACCAGATTATTAAAAGGTCATACGTATGACCTTTTAATAATCTGGTGCTTCCCCCCCCCCCTCCCCATAAAATGCCTGCAAAATATTATTTTTGTAAACTTCTAATTCACCCATCATGAGTATTTATTCTTGCCTCGCTTGCAGTTATGTGTCAATGGCTACCAAGTTATCCTCGCTTATACATGCATGTGCATGTGCACGCGGCGACCAGCAGCAGACTACAGTTGAATGTAACTGCTGTAAACCAAATTGCCCTCCGAGGGACAAATCAATAAAAATAAAAAAAAGTAAGTATATTCATCATTTCATTGTACAATTAAATGTTATGTCTTTATAGAAATAATTTTGCAGCGTTTTTCCTGTCCCTGAAGGTTCTTCATGATGTCATTTTTTCTCACCGCTTATCCCGCTATTGGGCCACGGGCCAAGCTGGAGCCAATCCCAGCAGTCAATGGGCGAGAGGCAGGGGACACCCTGGACAAGCCGCCAGTTCATCGCAGGGCAACACAGAGACAGACAACCAGCCACACACACACTCAAACCTACGGACAATTTAGGGTCACCAATCAGCCTAGGTTGCATGTCTTTGGTGGTGGGAGGAAGCCGGAGAACCCGGAGAGAACCCACGCAGGCACGGGGAGAACATGCAAACTCCACACAGAACGGCCACAAGCCGGAGACGAACCTGCGACCACCTCGCTGTGAGGCAGCAGTGCTTACCACTGCGCCACCGAGCCGCCGATTTTCATGATGTTCACATCAATAATGAGGAGCACTTCCTCCTGTAATATATGTTACACTGCAGTGTAGTTTTAAATGCATCAGTATTGTCGAGGATCATCACAGTGAGTCCTGCCTAAATCCCTAAAAGCCCTATTTCACACAAAAATAAATAAATGATTATAGGGTTGAGCTGTGGGTGCTGTAAGAAGGACCTGGATCCATGGGGGGGTGGGGGGCATATAACTGGGGAAGAGTCAGGGAAGCACCAGGGGGCAGCAGAGCCTAATGTAATGACTAATGCTGCAGGGTAACTATATCCTGATAGGATTGATCTTAAATAAAAGCAAGGAGATATTTAAACTCTTTCCCATGGCTTGGCGACAAACATTTGTATTCTTTGAGTCCGTTCCACAGGCTCCACTGGAAACCCAGCGCGGCCCGCTGAACTTATGCAACTGTATATTTCAGTTTCAGTGGAGTAAGACCAACTACTGATACTCCTGCAGGAACTGCGACATTTGGATTGCGATATATCCGCACAACTGTCAGTCCAATCTGAATCATTTACCCAAAATGCGGAATGAAAATGAATTCTTAAACTGAAAATACATTCTCTTCTACCTGACCGTGCGAGTGACCTGCAGCTCGCGGCTAACCCTGGAGCAGACAGCTGTTGAGTGAGAGAAGTGGGATATCTGAACTAACTTGTACTGATCTGTTAATTATATAAATGTCTTAATCTTAACCCACATTCTCCGCATTGACTACGCACCCACTAAGGAGAACAAAGAACCGGGAGGGTTTGGTAAAACCCTACAACACATAGTATGTACAACGTAGGTGGACAAAAAAAACCTCCCCTATTTGTTGAGGCATCAATTTATTTCATTACTCATTCATAAGTTGTTGTTCAATGAAGGACAAAAAGTGTGTCATCCCTCCCCTTTTTTTGGGGGGGGGGGCACTTTTGTGGGGGGGGGGGCACTTTCTGTCCCTCATTGAACAACAATTTATGAATGAGGGGCAGAAAGTGTCAGAGTTGTCGTGTTTACATGTTCAGTGAAAAACCCCCATTTACGGATTCAAAAGATCAAAGCTACAGGTGCTTTAAAGAGGAGCATAAAAATCAAGTGAACCTGCGAGGCACAACTATGCGTATTCTGGGCAGGCCTCTGTCATATAGCCGGTTGTGAGCCCTGATGGTCATGTCTCCTGCTGCATCGAAAATAACAATTCTCCTTGTGAAAATGAAGGTACGATGATCTCCTTTTCCATTCATCCTGACCAATAATCAAAGCGCTTCCATTCTTATATAGCCCTCAGGTGTCTTGCATGCTTTGAAGTTCTGAAGTCTTTGATATTTCAGAGACTTCAAGACTTGACATTACATTTTGAGACCAACTCGTCCTGAAAGGCCACTAGGGGGTGTGAGCGGCTACCTGCAGATCTCTGTTTGTGTTGCAACCTCCCTTAAAGGTTTGTGATGCTGTCTGATGCGATGATGAATACAATATGTATTGTGCCATAACATCACAAATATTATATAATATCATTATGGCAATATTTTACTACCAATAAACCAGTGAAATTACTTATTTTTGAAAAACTAAAAAAAGTAGAAGCCTCCAAAAAAACATTTTACATCACATTTCATTTGTCCTATACAGTATTTTCTTATGTTAGCTCCTGCCCAGTCATTAAAATGAAAAAAAAATTCTGGTCAGAGTTGGACCTCTCTGGAGACGGACAAGTTCTGAAGTCTTTGATGTTTATCAAAGACTTCAGAACGTCAAAGCATGCAAGACACCTGAGGGCTATATAAGAATGGAAGCACCGTCATGCTTTTTCTACACAATATATTCTTGATCATAATGAATGGAATAGGAGATCGTCGTAACTTTGTTGTCGAGAGGAGAATTGTTATTTTCGATGCAGCAGGCGACATGACCACCAGGGCTCACAACCAGCTACATTACAGAGGCCTGCCCAGAATACGCATGGTTGTGGCTCACAGGCACAATTGACTTTGATGTTCCTCTTCAAAGCACCTGTAGACTTGATCTTTGGAATCCGTAAATTGGGTTTTTTCACCGAACATGAAAACTTATGTCTTAAATCAACGTTACATGAAACTGTTAACAAGTGTTTACTTGTTTGTGTTTACATGTTCAGTGTTTACTGAACATGTAAACACAACAACTCTGACACTTTCTGCCCCTCATTCATAAATTGTTGTTCAATGAAGGACAGAAAGTGTAATCGCCTGCCCCCCCCTTCCCCCCACACACACACACAAAACAAAAAAAAAGGGGGGGGGGGGGGGGACTGCCAAGTGGCAAACGAGCAGTGGGGGGTCGCTGGGTATATGCAGTGAAAGAGCCCTGAAGGATCTGAGACTTTTAAAGCGCCAGATATGTCACAAAAGGATGTGGTCAAGCGGAAGGGATTGACTATGTTGAAACTTTTTCACCGACAGCCAACATGGACCTCCGTCCGAGCGCTGATGCAGGTCGCTGTACAGGAAGACCTCACCTTACACCAAATGGATGTAAAGACTGCTTACCTTTAACTTCACACCTGCTGAATTAAAGCCAAGTCTATTCACAGGGACAAAAAAATCATCCCCTGAATCGGGTGTTCGACCGGCACTCCTTCCCAGTTACTAAAAATAGATTTAAATTATCCTTTGTCCCGCTCTCCATCAGGGCCCTGAATACGACAGAAAGGAGGTGAGCCTCCTTGTGTTAGCACTGTTTTTAATATGTAGTTTACATGTAACTACAATTATGCTGCTCAACTCGTTGTGTTCTATACGTCCCTTAAATGTTGTGGAATGTGTGTGTGATTGCTGTAAAACAAATTGCCCCCCGAGGGACAAGCCATATTGACTTCAAACAGAGAGAGGGGAGATCAAAATGACTCAAAAGGGACACATAGAGAAGATGTTAGTGTCGGGAATTTCCATATTAGATGGGATTAGATTCCACAACGTTATTACATGCCGACACCACTAGGAACGCACCACATTTAGTTTGGTGTTGTTTTGACCGACTTCCGTTGAACGTCTCATTTGGTGACGTCACACACAACGCAGATAAACATGGGCTTAGATTGGCCGGGGCAAATTCCGGCCTACGAGAGCTATGTTGGAATGAAGATGCTTCCTGCTTCGTCCCCAAATCGGACCGGTTTCATGGCGAGCAATTTTTTCGCGGACCGGGGGGGGTTAAGTAAAAAAAGAGGTATATAATCTTACCAATAAACTTTATATAATGCACTTGCAATAACTATTAAACAAGTATTACACCAATATCTACTCACCATAAATTGTGGTCTCAATAATCGCTTCTGTCCTTCATGTTCACGTTTTTTCTTTCATAAATTCCACATTCTTGTCTTTTAATCCAGGTTCTTGGGCTCTTCACGAAGCTAAATCAGCTGTTGTCGATAAACCCGAGTTTTAAGTCTGACTCCTGGTTTGTATGTTAAAATAATTTTTATTTTCTTCCTCCTCAGTTTGACTCCCCTTACCAAAGAAGCTCTCCAAAGATGTTTGTTTTTTAATTAAAGTTTCGCTAGTTCACAGCTGTTTTTAGTAACGTATCACGCATGAAAATTCAAAGGCGAATGTTAGGTTGCAGTAAATCCGGTGGTTTTTCAAAATAAAACACCTTTTAGACGCTACTAATCAATACAACGGAAATTGTATACATTAGTTGTTCTTTCTGTGCGGCCCGGTAACAAATGCCTCACGGACCGGTACCGGCGCGGCTCGGTGGTTGGGGACCAACCACAAATGAAATGTGAAATGTTTTTTTGGAAGCTTCTGCTTTTTTTAGTTTTTCAAAAATAAGTAATTTCACTGGTTTATTGATAGTAAAATATTGCCATAATGATATTATATAATATTGTTGATGTTATGGCACAATACATATTGTATTCACCATCGCATCAGACAGCATCACAAACCTTTAAGGGAGGTTGCAACACAAACAGAGATCTACAGGTAGCCGCTCACGCCCCCTAGTGGCCTTTCAGGACGAGTTGGTCACAAAATGTAATGTCACGTCTTGAAGTCTCTGAAATATCAAAGACTTCAGAACTTCAAAGCATGCAAGACACCTGAGGGCTATATAGGAATGGAAATGCTTTGATTATTGGTCAGGATGAATGGAGGAGGAGATAGTAGTAACTTTAATACCGTACATTGTATTGTTATGTTCAATGCAGCAGGAGATATGACCTTCTGGAATTTCATCTGTCTAGACAGAAGCGTGACCACAATACGCCAAGCTGCGCCAGATGCTTTTGTTATATACGATCAGGGTATGAGTAGAATCATCCCCATCCACCCAGTGGGGCCAGCAGCGCTTTCCTCTCGTAATTAGATGTACACATCCACAGAGTGATCTGGATCATTCGTCACAGTGGAATGTAGCTTTGATCTTTTGAATCCGTAAATGGTTTTTTTCACTGAACATAAACACTTATGTCTTAAATCAACGTTACATGAAACTGTTAACAAGTGTTTATTTTTTTGCGTTTACATGTTCAGTGTCTACTGAGTTGTTCAATGAGGGACAGAATGTGCCCCCCCCCCCTTTCTGTCCCTCATTGAACAACTAATGATTGAGTAACGAAATAATTTGATGCCTCAACAAATAGGCAGAATACCCCCCCCCCCCCCCCCCCCCACATTTAAAATGTGGTAATTGAATAACCACATTTATGTAGTTGACCGCCCCTCCACCGAGCAGTACCTGGATGCTTCCTGACCGCAGCACCGGACTCCGCCAGTGACGTCAGTCTGCCCGCCTCATCATATTTGGAGGAATAATAAACAGTCGAGTTTTTAGCTTTTTTAGCTTTATATTATGTTCATAGCACCATATTATGTGCAACGCATCAGACAGCATCACAAACCTTTAAGGAAGGTCGCAACACAAACAGAGCTCTGCAAGTAAGCCGCTCACGCCCCCTAGTGGCCTTTCAGGACGAGTTGGTCTCAAAATGTAATGTCAAGTCTTGAAGTCTCTGAAATATCAAAGACTTCAGAACTTCAAAGCATGCAAGACTATATAAGAACGGAAGCGCTTTGATTATTTATCAGAATGAATGGAAGAGGAGATACTCCCACCTTTATTAACATACATATTACTGTTATGTTCAGTGCAGCAGGCGATATGGCCTTCCGGAATCACGTCAATCTAGAGAGACACCTGCCCACAATACGCGTACTTGTGCCGATCAAGGTCAGGGGACTCGCCCACCACCCGGTAGAGGCTGAGAACAATTAGTGGTCTCACTGAGGAAGACCGCCGGCAGCGCTTTCCTCTCGTAATTAGATGTACACATCCACAGAGTGATCTGGATCATGCGTCGCAGTGGAACGTAATGTTCTGTTGGTGCATGCATTATATATAGCCTCACAGGTGAAACATTTGTTTGTGTTTACATGTTCAGTGTTTACTGAGTTAGTCAATGAGGGACAGAAAGTGTCTGTCTGCCCCCACCCCCCCACCCCCCCCCCACCCATTTCTGTCCCTCATTGAATGAGTAACGAAATAAATTGATGCCTCAACAAATAGGCAGAATACCCCCCTCCCCCCCCCCCCCTTTTCTTTGGGGGGGGGGGGGATCTCCTGCCTATTTGTTAATTTAAAATGTGGTAATTGAATAAATAATAATATTTGACCGCCCCTCCGCTGAGCAGTACCCGGATGCTTCCTGACCACATGTATATCAGGAACGCAGTAGAGTAGCTAAACTATTGGCAATGATAAGCGATTGGTGAGAACTACTTCTTCTTCCGCCTGGATGAGTGTGTACTGCCTGCAAAATATTATTTTTGTACTTCTAATTCACCCATCATGAGTATTTATTCTTGCCTCGCTTGCAGTTATGTGTCAATGGCTACCAAGTTATCCTCGCTTATACATGCATTCATCATTTCATTGTACAATTAAATGTTATGTCTTTATAGAAATAATTTTGCAGCGTTTTTCCTGTCCCTGAAGGTTCTTCATGATTTTCATGATGTTCACATCAATAATGAGGAGCATTTCCTCCTGTAATATATGTTACACTGCAGCGTAGTTTTAAATGCATCAGTATTGTCGAGGATCCCTCACAGTGAGTCCTGCCTAAATCCCTAAAACCCCTATTTCACACAAAAATAAATAAATTATTATATAACTGGGAAAGTCAGGGAAGCAACAGGGGGCAGTAGAGCATAATGTAATGACTAATGCTGCAGGGTAACTATATCCTGATAGGATTTATCTTAAATAAAAGCGTAGAGGAAGGAGGTATTTAAACTCAGCCCGCTGAACTTATGCAACTGCATATTCTCAGCTGCCA
Source organism: Brachionichthys hirsutus (assembly GCF_040956055.1). NCBI lineage: Eukaryota > Metazoa > Chordata > Actinopteri > Lophiiformes > Brachionichthyidae > Brachionichthys > Brachionichthys hirsutus. Next base: position 11,829,234 of record NC_090906.1, on the reverse strand, counting down.
GGTATTAGACGTGTTACAAGACAGACACGCGTTTATGTGTGGTCGTCTTAAACCGGGCTTTGGAGTAATAATAGTTATCGAGTTATCGAATATTGGTTTTATTTTTATGTTCTATTTTTATTATTTGTATTGTTAAATTTGTATTGTTAAATGTCGATGATTTATGTACGAAGGACTTTCAACGGAAACAAGACCGCAAGGGCTTTTTTTGAAATGCTCCTCTTAGACAGGATGTTTGACTTTATTTGTACTGTAATACATGCTACTGTGTGACTGTACTTGTACTCTAACATTCTATCTAATAAATATATTCATATTCATATTCAATAAACAGTCGAGTTTTTATTGTTCCAGCATGATGGACAAGAGTTAAGAAATAATGCAGCTGTTCATTCATTTTAGGTTTGTTCGTGCAGGATAGCAGCCCTGCGCCGATCACAGCGGCCTATTCTAGGGTTCAGCCAACGGGCCCGGTCCATTTGAGATGCACAGACAAACTGACTCGATGAAATTTAATCGGGGTCCCCAGTAGGCGGGGACTTCTGTCTTACAGGGTGCAAATGGACCAACTCGGCTAGCATAATTATAGACTCCCTGTTACCACACCATGCACACGTGACCCCCCCCCCCGCCCCTCCGGCTTCAGTTTCAGTGGAGTAAGACCAATTACTGATACTCCTGCAGGAACTGCGACATTTGGATTGCGATATATCCGCACAACTGTCAGTCCAATCTGAATCATTTACCCAAAATGCAGAATGAAAATTAATTCTTAAACTGAAAATACATTCTCTTCTACCTGACCGTGCGAGTGACCTGCAACTCGCGGCTAACCCTGGAGCAGACAGCTGTTGAGTGGGAGAAGCCGTAAATATAGCTGCCGTAAAGCTGCTATTTATAGACGCTTGCTGCGGATTGGCGTATTGTATTTGGCTGCCAAGCACATTTTCTTTCATTGAAAAGTGTCCCTAATGAAGGGACCAAAGTGTCCCTTCATCAGGAGTGGGGTCAGGCTTGTACTCTGAGTGTCGCTGCGTGGCTGCAGCCTGACCCTGACCTCCTCTGACGCAGGCCGGCGCAGTTGGCATTGCCATCCCTCTCCTGGGAGTCACGCTGTATATGTTTCACGAGAGCCTCCTGCAAGGCTACAAACTAATGCTTCACTTCCTCTGACAAGTTCTGTTGCACATACTGAAGGAAGATGGAAATGAATCCCCTTCCGCCATCTGAGGCCTCCGAGAATGTGGAAAGGGTACCAAGCAATCTCAAACACTGGGTTGACCCATTCTGCGATGGAAAGTGTCCAAAGGTGGAATGCCTCTGGATATGGCAGTAGCTTCAAGCATCCTGTGAGGCTTGAGGAGCTCATGGCGGATTGTCATTTTGGCAACATATTGCATAACCGTTCCAGCCCGGAGTCTCTGGGTTAAGTGCCAGCAGCTCGCCGCCGTATCTGCCGGCTGAATTTCACGATCGGTTCTAACCTGTACTTGAAATGCAGCTAAATCGATTCCCTCATTTGATACAAAATTCCTGTAACTTCAACAATAACGCAAACACACGGAGAGTTGCGTGTTGAATTCCGTTGATACTACGGAGCACGAAGTCGGCCCAGAGACTAATTTGGTGGCCGCGCCCTCGGGGAGACGACGGGCAGCAGACAGCTGTGTAACCTGAGACAGGATAACACAAGGGCACTGTGGCCAAGCCGCGCTCGCTCGCCATCTCTGGACAGAGCCAAACGCCGTTCAACAGGAGCAATAGTTGGAGAACGCCAAAGAGGAGGCGGCACAGGTCTGACGCAAGTTTGGGAGGGTTGGCCAGAATGTTGGGGCAGACGGAGGCATGTCCTGCATGCGGCTTGTTTAGACAGGAGCGGCAAGGACATGTGGGACTGGAAGAAGCAGGTGTGAAGTGGTCAGCTGCCAGGTCAGGGGCAGCTGATTGGTAGAAACACTGACAAAGAAACGCTGTTGCTCATTATCGTGACCAGAATTTGGGCGTATCGGAGAAATCCATCTGGTGGATAAAATAGCTCTTTAGACAGCGTTAATTCAAAGCCACCGGGAATCACAGGGACATGAGTCACCAGGAGATGCACGACAAGCTTAAGGCTTGTTTTATTGCTGTTGCCTCAAATATCGGCCCTCGCCCACCCTACGGCCCTCCCGTCAAAGGTCTACACTGTAGGTGGGAGTCTCTGTAGACTCCACAGAGACTCCCACCGTTCAAACTGGTGCTATGTATGGGCCATGGGTGGGTAAGGGGTGCTGAGGAAGGTAAAGGGTGCAGCTGAAGTACCCATCTTGGATGACTGAGATGTAATTGTGCCCCTTTCATAAAGTGTTTGGAGTATCGGTACAGAGGACTGGCCAATGAGGGCGCAGCAGGCGCTAAAATGGCCCGGCCAATGGCTGCGTGTCTGCCTGGTATATAAACGGGGGGCAAAGACCACTAGAGTCGGGTGACCCCTATTTTGGCTGTGGTGAACAGGATCTGATCCCAAGGACTGTTACCTCTGTTCTTTTCTGGTGTGCAGGTAAAGAAATATCACAGAGATTGTTTGTTTTAAAGGAGGAGCTGCAATTTGGACGAGATTGGAGTCGAACTTAAGGGCCGGGACACCGAACGATTTTGGACTCCACGCCCATTAAAACAAACAAACAAACAATGAATGCACAACTAGAGATCGTAGATGTTTTTCGATGTTAACTTTTCTCTCCATTTTGCTATTCTCTCTGCAAATGCTTCTTTAGTTTGGACAGTGTCCTCTGAGGACGTGCTTCACAGGCTGAGACGAGTAGGAGTCTGCCTGAAGGCTCTGGCTCTCATATTTAATCCATTTTAGAGTTCCACCTCTTAAAATGCTATTTTTGGCTTTCAAACTAACACGACAGTTGTGCATGTCAAAGCGACGACTGCGTTAAAGCCAGTTAGAGCTGGTAGAAGTACTCCATTTGTGTAAAAAGAAAAAAAAAAAAAAACTGCGTTACCAGCTAAATTTGTTCAGAAAAAATGTAGTGGCATTAAAATATTTAAAGTACCAAAAGTAGAATTATCCGGTTTGCATTTCAGAATAATAGATTCAATATTATTGCATTGAAATGTATTGTTTGCTACATGAAATCAGTATTAAAGCTGTGGGGCAAATTTTAATTGCTCTATGCATTGTCGTGTAGCTTAATCTTTATCAATTATATATAATATCTGAAGGTTGTTAATCTAATGCAGCCTCACGGGTAGCACGGTTAGCAGGTGCTAACGTAGGACTTCACCCTGTCCTTTGAGGGGGGGTGCAGTGAAGGTTGTTAATCTGTATTTTGAGTTGCAATTCGGCTTCATCAAGTTACCATAATGAATGAAAAGTGGAATATCTCCATCTCAAATGTATTCATTTATGTATGTATGTGTTTGGATTTACAGAGCACTCGAGTAAATATACTTACTTTGCACTTCTTCTACAAGGAAACGTGTATATGGCCCGTACAAACGGACCTTTTTGGTTTAAAACAAGACCGGCAAAGACCTGTTCATGTGCAAACGTGTCAATTGGAGATCCCGTACGTGCCAATAGAAATAAAATGCTACGTGCATATGCTAAAAGATAAAATGCTCAGATGCGCTGATGCTAAAAATACTCAACCGACTCCTCTCCCTACTCCATTTCAATCGGACATTTGAGCCGTCATAAGTTCAGTGTCACTTGTAACCAGGATTCCTTTGCGGACACCATTTAAACTGTGCAGCTGTCCCGCAGAATATCCCATGTCCCCCCATGCAGAAGAACGAGCTTCAGGAAATCACCTTCACGGACAGTGTCGAAATAGGGTGAGACTTCAAGATTTCTCACTCTTGCATGTCCCTCTCTGCAGCGTAAGAAAGCAATCATGCCTTTCGGAAACACCCACAACAACTTCAAACTCAACTACAAAGCTGAGGAAGAGTACCCCGACCTGTCCAAGCACAACAACCACATGGCCAAGGTGCTGACCAAGGAACTGTATGGCAAGATCAGGGACAAGCAGACCCCCAGCGGCTACACCCTGGACGACGTCATCCAGACTGGTGTCGACAACCCTGGTGAGACACTTACTGTAAACCATTGGGATCCATGACTCATCTTATGTTGAAACACTCCAAACCCTGCCTAAACTAACCCCCCCCGCGTTCAGGTCACCCCTTCATCATGACTGTTGGCTGCGTCGCTGGTGATGAGGAGTCCTACGAGGTCTTCAAGGACCTGCTCGACCCCATCATCTCCGACCGTCATGGTGGATACAAGCCCACTGACAAGCACAGGACCGACCTGAACTTCGAGAATCTGAAGGTGCAGCCCCCCCCCCCCCCCCCAGAGAGCAGATCTCAAGCCTAAAATGCGAAACCAAACCCCAAAAAAAGAGACGACCCGTTGTACCCTAACTGTTGTCATTAGGGTGGTGACGACCTGGACCCAAACTACGTCCTGTCCAGCCGCGTCCGTACCGGTCGCAGCGTCAAGGGATACACCCTGCCCCCCCACACCAGCCGCGGCGAGCGCAGAGCCATTGAGAATCTGTCCGTTGAGGGTAAGCAGCTGGAGTTCATACGTTTGCAGGTTGTTGGCCTTTCCTGAATAACGTCTGCCTCTCCAGCTCTGACCAGCCTGGATGGCGAGTTCAAGGGGAAGTACTACCCACTGAAGTCCATGACCGATGCCGAGCAGGAGCAGCTGATTGACGATCACTTCCTGTTTGACAAGCCCGTCTCTCCCCTGCTGACCTGCGCTGGAATGGCCCGCGACTGGCCCGATGCCAGAGGCATCTGGTGGGTATAATCAACATCTGTCTGCAGGCCAGCGGAGAAAAAAACGCTTTCCAAAGCTCTCCGTGTGGCTACTCGCACTTTCACTCGATTTACGTCAAAGCCGTGCTTCGCTGTGTATCGATCCTTGGAATCTCAATCCAGGCACAATGACAACAAGACCTTCCTGGTCTGGGTGAACGAGGAGGATCACCTGCGCGTCATCTCCATGCAGCTGGGTGGCAACATGAGGGAGGTCTTCAGGCGTTTCTGCATTGGCCTGCAGAAGGTACACATCAACGGCATGACACAGCAGCATCAAGCAGAGCCCAGGACTCCGCCCAGGACCCCGTCCAGGTCCCTCTGACTCTCCTGTCTTTTCGGCCAGATTGAAGAGATCTTCAAGAAACACAACCACGGCTTCATGTGGAACGAGCATCTCGGCTACATCCTCACCTGCCCCTCCAACCTGGGCACTGGCCTGCGTGGCGGCGTCCACGTCAAGCTGCCCAAGCTGAGCACACACGCCAAATTTGAGGAGATCCTCACCAGGCTGCGTCTGCAGAAGCGCGGCACAGGTACGAACAGACCCACGCGCCATCTCGTGTGCACCCGCAGGACCAATCATTTCTAACTCCGGTCCCCTTTAGGCGGCGTGGACACGGCCTCCGTCGGTGGCGTCTTCGACATCTCCAACGCCGACCGCCTGGGCTCCTCCGAGGTGGAGCAGGTGCAGCTGGTGGTGGATGGCGTCAAGCTGATGGTGGAGATGGAGAAGAAGCTGGAGAAGGGAGAGGCCATTGATGGCATGATCCCTGCTCAGAAGTAGAGAGGGACAATCTTTTCCTTTTTTTTCTAGTGACCATTCACGTGCAATGGAGCCATCTGGCGGGTGCGCAGAGCAAACAGCCGTTCCCGTAGAGACTCGTGACTCTGCTCGCCTCTTTCTTCCTTCCAGGTTTTTTTCTTGCCTCTACACCCTTTTTTTCCGCCCCCCATGTTCTCCAGTGTCGGTTTAGTAACATCCTGGGATCAGCCTCCACCTCGCTGGGCTCGCCTGGCAGACGTGGCATCGCCTACTTTTTTTTTGTTGTAAAAAGTAAGGATTATTAAAGCTGTTCATACTCCTCAATAAAAAAAGCGCCCCATGAAACAACGAAATGAACGGCGTTTGGTCTTCTGTGTTGCATGACAAGACGTAAAGACGCGAAAGCAAGACACCGAAAGAACGGGAAATAAATGCCAACATCAGTGAACTTTATTCATCTTCAGCTCCATGTTCTCCATTTGCTCAATCTCAGTTTACAGTTTGTTTTTGAGGGGAGGAATTAAACAGTGGAGCATCGTAAAGTTACTCATACTGGTCAAACTAAGTGTTCTCTGATCTCGTTTGCATATCAACTGTCCCCAGATTAGTTTTTAAATGACAGTGCATGTTAAATACTGAACCCCAAGGGGTCTTAATACTGCTCCAAAAACCATCCGGGATCTAATCCAGATCGGACTTTGAGATATTAACGCATTTAATCAACACGCAGGTCGATAGCAGATCCCGCTATCAGGCAATGCTCACTCATTTAATAACACTGACTTGTTTTACATTAAAGGAGCAGTCAACACAAAATTAATCCATCAACTATACTCAACACCATGTCGATCCGAAGACAGGCGGAATTTTCTTGGTCCACAGAAACATTTCAGGAGCTTCAAAAAACAGCTAAAAGGTTTTGAAGAAATCAAAGATGGGGATTTATTTAAAATAATTTTTAAATTAAAGATGTAATGACTCACAGCAGAATCTAAAGTCAGCAAAGCCTCGCACTTCCATCCGCAGCTTTAGCAGAGCGCGCTCTCTCTCTCTCTCGACTAAGCGTGATGCAACTTCCAGATTGCAGGCATGATGTACTTACATGAGCTGGAGCACATTCTGTACCATGGACAGACCCCCCCCCCCTCCCCCCAGCCTTTAGCTCAGACTAAAAAGTTAAACCTGAATTTGTTGACGACTGAATTTTAATGTGAACTGCTCTTTTAAGTCGTTCGTAACTTGTGTAATCAGGAGACTGTGGCATAATGTTTCTATGGCTTGGCAACCCAGGGCTCTCAACTTGCCATGGGTGTAACTAGGACCAGTGTAGATTCAAGTTAAAGGAGAACCAGGCTGCGCCATTTATTCCCAGACTTGAATATCTCTCAAACGCAACTGTGGTCTCTTTCACAGCGTACCTAGATATAGAGAAAAGCCCGGACTCACTCGTCAGCATAACGAAGCAAGAAATGTGAAGTTATTGTGTTTCACTCAAACCTTCTTATTAGTTTAGGTGTGCATCATGGTTCACCCCCCCCCAAACTCTGAAGTCATGCAGGATTGCAGGTTGCTTTTGTTCCTCGTCACTGACAGAATCTGCTTTAAACTAGAATTTCTTCCCTTGCTCTCGCTATAAATAAACCTTGAGCTCTAAGTTATACTATATTCATATATTTTATATACAGCCATCAACTGACTGATATAAATTCAGCTTTTTTTCTTCTTTTTTTAAATGATATTATTCTAAAAAATAAATAAAGTACCTGTGCAAATATCCACAAATTGAAGTGTTTCACATTTAAGACATTGGCGCCCTCCAGTGGCTAATTCTGCCTATACAGGTTCACTGGAAGGAGCTGATTCAAGTCAAAAGCAAAGTGCATTGAGGTCTATATTACCTAATGCTAATATACACCACAATGAGAAGCCCCCAGGGAGAGGACGAGGGACAAGACTTCTGGTGTCCGTGTTGGCGTCGGCTTCACAACACACACACACACACACACACGTCTCCTGCTGAGCGCCGTGAAACAACACACACCAATCAGGGCACAGAAGATGCCATACATGGGCGTGAGATGACGGCTGAGTGCTTCCCTGTCAGAAAAAAAAAAACGAAGAGCAGACGAAAGCCGAACTCTCGTTGTGATGACAGAGAAACGCTGGCGGTGCCTCCGAAGGTGGCGGCGTTCCTGTGAATCGAAAGGAGTTCAAGGTGGGTGGGGGGTGGGGGGGTGGGGGGGTGTCACTATGAGCAAAGCCACAACCGATGGGGTTAACAGTAAATCAGCAGCCGAACAACATGACCTCTGTAGCCTACGTAAATATCACAGTACGGTATTCACTAAAAACAGGGAGGGAGAGTTTTTTTCATACATTAAATGTGTGCTGCATGAAGGCGCCGGGGGTTTCACTTTAAAGGCAACTGGACTAACATAAAGAAAACAGTGCACACTGCCTTCATCTCGCCGTCCTAGTCCCCACCCCCCCGCAGCCCACAGTCATCAAGGACAGGCCAGGCTGTAGACCGCACCGCCAAGAGGACGGCGTGGAGGTGTGATTTTCCACTGTGTGTAGCGGCGGGCCTGAACTCTGAGAGGTTTTGTCTCTTGGCAGATCTGCTTTTGGCATTTCCCCCCCCCCCTCCACCCCCCACCCCACTGAAAACCGCATTCGTCACACATTGAACAGTTGAAAGTTCTGAGACGTCTCCAGTACAATGCCACTGAAGAAAAGGGAAAGAGATGAAAAGGCGGTGGGAGGCGGGACATCGGAAATGGACAATGACAAGCACTTGACAGACAATGAATGCAGCCAATCAGAGAGCAGCATGTGTGCAGGCCAGCACAGAGAATGCCAGTGCAAAAACACAATGAAGATGACAGTGAACGTTAAATACCCTGTAAAACAAGAGATTCTTTGTTTGCCCTTTTTTTCTTTTTGCCACAAGATAAATCGCTCAGTGGATTTTAAAGTGTGCCGGGATGAGACGGGTCCTGGTGCAAATGCAAATTCTTAATCACTCCTCAACTTTCTTCATCATTATGAACGTTGGCTTTGTGGCCAGTATCATGAATCATAATACAGAGAAATAAAAATATGGCCAACTAAAAATGTTCAGGCACTATATCTGGATCCAGATCTGGGAGATTAAAGCCTGTATTTGGAGGGGACCAATCAATATGTGTGTGTAGATTCATTGAAACAGATGTTTTCACAAATTAAAAACAGATCCAGATCTGCACAGGTAGAAAATCAACTTGTATACAGTTTGAAGGGAAACACATGACGGCGTAAATGCTCGCAGAAGATTTACAGGATCAAGGAATACGGGGGAATTACTCAACTTGGCATGAGATCCTAGTGAAGCTACGTCGCCGTGGTGACACCACCACATCGCGCGCTGTGCTCTGGGGTGCGACGACGCACCAACCAATGATCTGCTCACGGTTAAATGCACGGATTGTGAAACTTCACATCAAGGCTGGTTCGAGACGTGTCCTCTGAGACGTGTCCTCTGAGACGTGTCCTCTGAGACCTACTGTTATTCTAATGCAGGACTCGACCGTGCACCGCTGCAGCTTTTATTTTTAATTCCTGCTCATCCCACACAGAGATCCTGGTTGAGAGACAACTTTTCAGGCTCCTGAAGTGGAAGCTGCCGCCAGCCGGCCTCTGATTGGCTGCTTCATAGGGCTGTCGGGATTGACCTTAATCTAGGGTAGTCATCATCGCTGCATGCGCATGAAGCGAAGCAACGCGACGCACGCCGCCGCGGCTGCTCTCACGTGATCACTGAGTGAGCCCACATTCGTGCATGTTATTGCCCCCCCCCCCCCCAGGTGATTAAAAAGTTTGAAGGTAATCACGTCATCGTAATTAACAGTGTGCGTTCAGGTGACATAAAAAAAGAACGATAAAAAAAATGGCGGTCAATGATGTCCGATTCTGTAGCGGGGGAAGTAGAACGATGATTCAAGCAATAAATAACTAAACGAAGAGTCAGTATGGCTAGAGTAGCGTTAAAAAATGTTCAGCAGGTTCCATCGGCTGCAGGTCCGGCGGGGGCAGCTGTCTGTGTGACTCTACGGGTCAGGGGTGTGTGTGTGAGTGTGTGTTAGCGTTAGCGTTAGCAGGGAGGTGTCCACAGACACCCCCCCCCCCTTCATCTGCTCACGCACACCCAGCACTCAAGCAAAACCAACCCTTGCTTCAAAGTTCCAGGTCCTTAGAGATTTGGGTGGCAATGTCCCGAAAAGCCAGCGGTGCCCCCCAGAGCCGCGTGTAGCGCACCCCATTAGAAGTCTCGGAGGCGCCGGCGGAAAGGTGGCAAACCTCGGCCTCGAAAGCCACGCGGCCCCCGGCCACCCCGTGGGTGCAGGAGAGCAGAAAGGGGCCGGCATGCTGGACCTGGCAGCCACTCCCCAGCGCCGCCTCCCGCAGGGCTAGAACCACCTCCGCAGGGTCCCGCCGCACGCCACCGCTCAGATCCCAGCCACGTCCGACGGCCCGGGGCTCGGACGCTTTTTTATACCCAGGTAAATGGCAACTAAAGGGAAATCAAAGACACGTTCAGGCGACGGCGTCCTCGTCCGTTCTCTGCATGCTCTCTGCAGCTGGAACGCGTGAACTGACCTTGTGAGCGCAAGTCTCCTGATTCCCTCAGATTCATTTGTGACCCTGTAAGACAAACAGGCATAAAATGTAAACCCCCCCCCCAGAATGCTGCAGGCCTAGTGAGCGACTCCCAAAACCCAGGATGAGAGCCATTCAGGACTGGGCAAGCAGAATTTGATCTAAAATACAGATATAGTACTTGCAACGACTTTTAATCGCGTTCATTCATTCTTCCCGATAACTCATGGAACAAATATTGAACGAATTACAATCCATCAAGTACAAAGAGAAAATAAAGAAGATAAAAACACCATTTCTAAAGGGAAGGTTTCCACACTAATACCAGTCTCCACTGACAATGACGCTGAAACTAAAAACCAACAACCACACGAGTCGTCTTTGACTGCAGCCATGCTTGAAATTAAATGTGTAGAACTTTAAGTGATTACCAAATAAATAAATAAAACAAGCATGCAGACAAGCATTAATTCATAGATTAAGCAGGCATTCACGGACCATCCGACAGGCAGACGAGGAAAAAGCAAGCGACGTGGGAACTTACTAACTGTTTTTGATCCTTGTGGAAGAGTGCAACCCGAAACTGATTTGTTTGAGCCCTGGCGCTTGGATGAGTCAAGGTTGACCCTGATTACCACGAGAGGGGTAACGAGATAAAGACGGAGAAAGAGAGGGAATGAGGGGGTAAGAGTAAAGGGGGGGCAGTAAGAGACAATATCATTGAATCACAGGACAGCAAGTAGAGGAAAAGAGCGCAGCACAGGAACTGATTGGCAAGGATAAAGCTGCGGTTTGATCAGATTAGGCATGTGTGATTAGGATGACTGGGCGGGACAGGGGAGCATAGGATAATCCAGGGCTGCAGAAAGGCTTGCCAAAAAAAAAAAAAGCCCGAGTGAATCAAATGTTCTGATGAGCATGGGTTCGAGATCAAAGGAACGGCTCCTTGATTTCACATAATATTAGACTTTCTCTGCGCAATTAAACGAGAATCTCGTTATCCAAAGTTCGACTTCACATTTGAACTGATGCTCTTCCAAGTCTCACAATCCTGAACTTCAGAAATAAAAGTAACCCGAGCCGTTCCCCGAGTCTTCAGCTAGCTATTGCCGTACTATTTATACTGCACAACAGTCTTTTAGCTGTAGCTTCAAGCGTAATACAAAATAAAATAAAAGCTTTATTGCTAAAATTGAACTATTTTAAGTACTAAAGCCTGAGTTTACGTGATGTTCATACATCACATTAGCTACGCAGAGTTCTGCATGCTACATAGATTCAAATGCTAATTATTGCAAGGCTACCCCCCCCCCCCCCCCCCCTTTTATAACATTAACCGTGAGGTGCAAGTACCTGCGAGTGAGTTTCGAGGTCAGCTTGGTGAAGAGGTTGGAGGTCGCCCTGGTCCGAGCGTGCGGCAGAGGACTGGCGTCATGATGCGACAAGGTGGGCGAAGTGGGTGGGGCAGAGTACACCGGGGGGCCGCGGTCCCTCAGCTGTCCCCCGTGAAAGGTGCTGCGGACGGTGGAGCCGCGGGTCAGCCGGCATCGGTCCGACGCAGAGGAGGAGGAGGCTGCTCCGGCCCCAGAGACGCTGAGCGTGGAGGGAGACGCCGCGGTCATGCGGTGGCCGAGGGAGCTGCAACGAGGAGGCGGAAAGGAGGAAGTCTTCAGGTACTCGCTAACCAAAATGTATCTCGAGCTGCAACGAGGAGGCGGAAAGGAGGAAGTCTTCAGGTACCCGCTAACCAAAATGTATCTCGAGCTGCAACGAGGAGGCGGAAAGGAGGAAGTCTTCAGGTACCCGCTAACCAAAATGTATCTCGAGCTGCAACGAGGAGGCGGAAAGGAGGAAGTCTTCAGGTACACGCTAACCAAAATGTATCTCGAGCTGCAACAAGGAGGCGGAAAGGAGGAAGTCTTCAGGTACACGCTAACCAAAATGTATCTCGAGCTGCAACGAGGAGGCGGAAAGGAGGAAGTCTTCAGGTACCCGCTAACCAAAATGTATCTCGAGCTGCAACGAGGAGGCGGAAAGGAGGAAGTCTTCAGGTACTCGCTAACCAAAATGTATCTCGAGCTGCAACGAGGAGGCGGAAAGGAGGAAGTCTTCAGGTACCCGCTAACCAAAATGTATCTCGAGCTGCAACGAGGAGGCGGAAAGGAGGAAGTCTTCAGGTACTCGCTAACCAAAATGTATCTCGAGCTGCAACGAGGAGGCGGAAAGGAGGAAGTCTTCAAGTACTCGTTAACCAAAATGTATATTCAATTCGGGTTTTCAAGATGTGAGGATGATCTTTTAGACCGTTTAAAACCGAGCTTGTTCCAAGACGACAGAGTTTCTATCTCAGATTGTCATGCCGCCTCCATCGGGCAGCGTTACCTGTTGTCTTTTCCGTTCTGGAGGAGAGAATGTCTGTCGGCGCCGGAGCGGTCTGTGCACACGTATGTGTTGCGGCGCGTCATGGCGCTTCCAGGGATGTTGTTCTACGGACACAAATAAGGTCAAAGCCGGTGTTACCCAATCCGCTCCGCACTGCTACCACGTCTCGTTACAGAGGATCCTGCTATGGTGGTTTCTAACTGGTGGGCGGGTTCACAAACCCTTCTATAAAATCATTTCGCCTAAAACATTTATAAATCTCAATGCCCGCGACAGATTTCTGCACACGTTCACAAACCTCAGTTGACTTTCGTAAATCTGAATGCGCAACCGTCGACTGCGAGACAATCCTCAAAAACACACATTTGCAGTTCAGCAAATATCGTACATTTATACTTTTAACACATCCTGTTAAACGCTGTATGCCGTAATGCATTATTTACCGTGGTGGCTGTCATATCTTTGCGGCGGTCGGGTATTTCTGACTTGTTTGGATTGTTGGCGCTGCTGACCATCGGGCTGGACGGGGGGAGGCTGTGGCTCCCCATCACGCTGCAGCTGGCCTTGCGTGAAGGCATCCGGCCCTCCCGCAGCTCCCGCTCCCCCGTGCTGGTCGGGCTCCGTTTGGGGTGCATGACGGGCATGGATGGCCCGCCTTTGTTGTGGAGGACAGCAGAGCGCAACACACAGAGACTCACATAAGGCATATTCTGCATATGCGGCGGCGTCGGGAACAGAAAAGGGGGAAATTCTTGATTTCGATACGCGCACGGCTCCGAGAGAGGATTAAAGAGGTCGGAGAAGACACTCACAGAAGTCGCTGTGCCGCCGCTGCCTGTGGTAGGTGGAGGCGCTGCGCTGGCTCTTGCTATGCGAGGAGGAGGTGGAGGAGGAGGAGGAGGAGCCAGTGGCTGAGGAGTGCTTGTTGGTCCCGTTGGTGATGGGGCTGGGTCGGACTCTCGCGAGGGACAGGCTACTAGCTGTGCGAGCCTCACTGCCCTCCTGGGGGAGGGGACCCAGTGGTGAGGGGGAAGGAACCAATAAAAGCGCCGAGTATTTCAGTTTAAATAAATGTCTCCATGTGGAGGGACATCGTCCAGCGTGGCGGGAGGGGACGGACAGGGGAGGTTGGTCTAATTCAAATGTTCAAGCTCACAGAGGAGTTTTAAACATTTTAAAGGACGCGTGGTTCATTTTAGTGTCGCATGAGATTCTGGATGCAGAACAACAGAAATAAATAAAATCCTTTAAGACCCAAGGAAGCTTCGAAGAGTTATAACAACCCTTCGTTTAATCGAATCTGCTTTACAGAGCTACACATAAATTAAGTTTATTGTGCAACTTTCAAGATCCTACTTCAGAAGAGGGACTCCTCCCGAAGTATCCTCAACCCCTGTGTGAACTATGACCCCCCCCCCCCCCCCCCGTCATGAACGTGCATGCAGTCCGTGTGACTTACGTCGCCTTTGCGGCCCAGCAGCAGGTAGGTGGCGGTGACCTCGTTGTACTTCTGATTGAGCAGCGAGTCCTTGATTTCCTCCGGTGTAAAGCCCATCCCGACCATCACCTCTGAGGAACACAAACCAACCAATCAGGATGGCAGGAGACAGATTTAGAGCGTCCGGCATCCAGCAGCTGTTCCTATGGTGAGGTACGAGCTGCAGCTGCAGGTGAGGCGGCACCAGCCGACTCACCGATGCGAGCTGGATCGCTGAAGTCCTCCACGGGTTCTATATGGGGCTTCAGATCATCCCCGTCGTGCCCTGCATTTATCCACTTGTCCTTCATGACTTGCTGTAAAAATAGAAAATACAGAAACGCTTTCAGCCGCATCAGAATTTCACGGGGCAAGTCACGCATCACTATCGTGCAGCTCACCTCGAGGGTGCAGCGTTTGGTGGGGTTGAGCACCAGGAACCTGCGAAGGATCCCCTCACAGTCTGTGGACATGTAGAAGGGAACGCGGTACTTCCCCCGCAGTACACGCTCCCGCAGCTCCTAAAGGCCATATGGATCAAGTTTCAACAAGACTGACATAAACCAGGGTCCTGTGTAAAACCACACGTTCCTCTTTCGGGTATGGGAGGACTGCGACACGGCGGCGACGAGAGGGTGCATTCAAATCCGTGTCTTTATACTTAAAACACAAACTTTATTTCAAAATTCAGTTGGATGAAGCTACAGAAGATGAAAACTCCAGTGGTCCTTGATGGGATCCTAGAGGGATCCCCTATGAGTGATTAGCACTCAATTTAGCCAACTGCATCGACAGGTAACACATTTTTTTTGTCATAGGTTAATAAAACACCAAAAAAAAGCACATTTTGTGTTCGTTATTTAGCTGCTAAACACCGAGTAGCATTTAGCATGCCAGCCAATTGTTATCTTTATTTCATAAAAGTCTCACTTTGAAATCGGACTCAAAATACACCCCTTAATGTTGCTCCGTAATGCCTCCACTCAATTTATTAATGCAGACAAACACATTTAAAGCATGAGATTCTTATGAAAGATTAATGTCGACTAATGCGACGACCAATCCAGATCGACTCTCCGTTCATCCACTCGCCTTTAGGTTCTGGCCGTCAAAGGGCAGCGAGCCGCTGACCAGCGTGTAGAGGATCACTCCCAGACTCCAGACGTCCACCTCCGGCCCGTCGTATTTCTTGCCCTGGAAAAGCTCCGGAGCGGCGTAGGGCGGGGAGCCACAGAACGTGTCCAGCTTGTTGCCCAGCGTGAACTCGTTGCTGAAGCCGAAGTCGGCAATTTTGATGTTGGCGTCAGCGTCCAGCAGAAGGTTCTCCGCCTGAGTCGCACGTGTGTGTGTGTGTGTGTGTGTGTGGGACGTGTGCAGAAAACACGTAGAGGGAACCATTGGACGGGGAAATGAAAAGCAGAAAGGAGAAGATGGGAGGACACAAGAACGAGAATCGCAATGGAGACAGAGGGGAAGAAAAAAAGGCGTGAATGACGGACAGACGGGGACATGTCGGCCGATAACACGAACACTGGGCGTGACTCATCCGGTTCTGGGCACTGTGAGGATTTAGGAAGTGATGCTTCGAGTGCCTCCCACCATTCACCTCCTTCACTCAGCAGAGATTAAAGATCTTAAAGAGCATTTATACAAACGCAGATTAAGACCAGTCCCAGATTAGAACTTTGGGTTCAGCCCGATTCATCTCGGACTAGCTTTAATCCCGCCTCCCCCTGACGACGGCGCCCCCTAACCATCGCGAGCGCTCTCACCTTCAGATCTCTGTGGACGATGTTCTTCGTGTGGCAGTAGTGGACGGCAGAAACAATCTGCGAACAAGGAGACGGACAGAAATGAGTCAGCGACAGGGCGGAGTCGGAAAGCCCACGAAGGCCGCTGGATTCGTACCTGCCGGAATTTGGCTCTGGCTTCCACCTCCTTCATTCGCCCGTGAGACACGAGGTAGTCGAACACTTCGCCTGTTAGCGAGACAAAGCCAGGTCAGGGAGACGGAACCGGTCCAGCCGCATCGATTCAGTTGAGGATGTTCCGAACGGTGCCGACTCCACCTTTATGACCATGACCCCCCCCAGGATGCTGTCTCACCTCCGCTGGCGTACTCCATGATTAGGTAAAGTGTCTTATCGGTCTCGATCACCTCGAACAGCTGCACTGTGGAGCAAAACAGAATCCGATCAACATCAGGTGCATGAACACGCCCCGTGCGTGTGTGTGTGTGTGTGTGTGTGTGTGTGTGGTCAGAGGGTGGGGGGGTGGGGGGGGTTCATCCATATGGCGTTCCATCTTTAATAAATCCAGACTATGATGTCACTTCCTACACTTCCATCAATGAATGCTCTAAAGCTTATTTATGGCATCGCACTAACAACTGGCTGAAGAAACACACACACAAGCAGGACACACACTTCAACGCACAAAGATGAATGTCTTACCTATGTTGGGGTGATTTAAGCCTTTCATTATTCGCACTTCCCGAAAGAGCTGGTGGAAAAAGAAAAAGAGTTTTAATGACATTAGACATGGATCATTTTCGGGACAATGTGCTCTTCATTCGGCAGCTCAACGTGAAAATGTTAAATATTTCAGCCGCGGTCGTTGTGATAGGATTCCCGCTCAAGAAGCGACAGACAGTTTCCCAAATCTTTCAAAATGAAATTATTCCGGGTTGTGGAGCGAGAAAGGCCATTTCACCCGGTTAAGGGTTCAACACGGCGACACTGATGGGATCGCTGGGAGGAAAGCTGGACCCACAACGTTGCCAGGTTTTATGTCAAGTCCGATTTACCGCGAGTCTAAAACCTACAGAACAAGCAAGTCAGCGATGATCGGAGCCGAAACAACCTCGGAGCAAGTTCTCGTCTCCGCGGCGCATCTGCTCGCTAAGTCGGAGCAGAGCCGAGGATTACATGTGAGCCAGTGCCCCCGGTTTCTTCTATATAACGGTACACTATCCAAACAAAAGGCTGATAAAAGGTTGCCATAGCAACCCAGCTCCTCAGACGTCGGACCCTTTCCCAGCTTCTCCAGCTGTGTTGGAGGGGAATCGAACGACGTTCCCGTCAGTGATTCCGACTTGTCTTTGTAATGTTTGAAACAAGACGGCGAGACGTCCTTCGGTCAGATTCAATCACGCGGTGCACACGGCTACTTAAAGAACAATTATGTCATCCATGATTTGAGCCTTCTGCTCTGTTCGCTTCTTACCCAGAGGCCAGTGGAGCCGATGGGGGGCATGGGCGATAAGAGGGAGGGGAGGATGAGGAACACCTGAGACCTGCTTCCCTAACAGAGATGAAAAAATAATAGCGCTCCGCTCCACAACCGCAGACAGACGACTTCGTGTTTCTATTTTTAGTAAAACGTTGTGTTTTTCTGATCGCGTAAAAAGGTACATTCTGTTTTTTACAGAATGATTTTATAATGAATGTGAGCAAACCTGGCAACGTGAAAGAGAGGAAAGCTGCAGGAGAGGGATTTAGTCACAAACATTAAATTCAGCCATCCAGCCGTATAAATGCATCCAGTAAAAAAACAAAAAAAACTTGGATCTGGACCAGACAGCATTCACTTTTCCATTAGAGATCAATTGAAGGTTTAAAAGAAATGTTGGGAATCATTTCAAAGCCACGATTAGCTTTCAGTTTTGCAGCAAGCAAACGTCCTGAAATGCTGCCCCTTTCTCAAATCTGTCTGTTTTGATGCTCAAAGGCATCAAAGACAACGATGGAAGTTCCAGTGCAAACCAGTACGCTGGTTTAATTACGCATAGAGGGAATAAAAATGGGACTTTAATCTATCGCTGTACTTTATCCTAATAGACCTTCGCACATAAGCATCATTATAACTGAATATGAGCCGACTGACGGGTCGTCAGCGCCTTTTGTCTCTGAGATCGTCTCCCTTTCCTGACATGACAGGGCAGAACCCCGACGGAGTGGAGCAGTTGAGCGATAAGATGCAGGTGCGTGATCAACAGGCGACCCAGTCAGGCCTGCGCCTCAGCCGTGTTGCGTCTTTCCAGAACGTCCATCATTCCAGCTCCGGACAGAACACCACACCCACCATCGCTGAACGCAAAACCAGCTGCAGAAAGCCTTCTGGGTTTCCATAGAAACACAGAGACGACAAACACGAAGCGATTGGCCCAGGGAGAGGCGATCGCTGGAGCCACAAAGGCCTGTCGCGACTCTTACGTCAACACAAGCTTATACGTGAGCATCCGTGCCATTTTTGGTGCTCGTAAAAATAAGTGATCTCTGAGTGTAAAAGTGCAAACTCACCTTTTGTAGGCTGGTTGGGTTCAACTGAGTTTTGTCGATGATTTTTATTGCAACCTGGAAGAGAAAATAAAAAACAAACGAACATCGTTGTTAAATCTGGATTTCCGATTTACAGCGCCAGATGACCAAAGGACAAATACGACCTCCGTTTCCGTGCCGCACCGAATGAAACCATCGCCTATACCCCCCCCCCCCGGTCTCACCTCCTTTCCTGTCAGGATGTGGCGGGCCAGCTTGACCTTGGCAAAGTTTCCCTTGCCGATGGTTTTGAGCAGACGGTAGTTGCCGATGTGCGGCTGCTCGTCGGAGCAAGAGGCGATGGAGTTCCTGCACCGGGCGCCCAGCGAGCGGCTGGACTGGCTGGTGGCCTTGTCTGAGCGGCTGGCCCCCAGCGATACATGCTGGAAGAAAGTGGGGGGGGGGGGGGGCAGGGGGGTTAACTCGCTGGATAAGGACATAATGATATCAGAGAGAGCAGAGGCACCAGGGTGTCGTGGGCTGCAGGGGTAACAGATCATCTCTCAGGGGCAGCCGGTGTTTCCCGGGGTCCCCCCTCTGGACCCCACCCGGACCAGAGGACCTTCAGAGGAGCACTGCTGGGGGGGGGGGTCTGGCTGTAAACTCCTCAGTGCATGGATGGAGACAGAGCGATACGGCTCAAAGGGAAGTCCTCGTCTCGCTGTAACAATGGAAGCCGCCGGGCAGCTAAGTGTGTCATAGATGACTGTGTGTTCTGGTACCTGTAGTCATGGTAACAGTTACGAGTCCAAAGGTGTACAGATTCTGTACCCCCCCCCCCCCCCCCACACACACACACACACTACTTTGGAGCATCACTGCGACTCCGAGGCGGATCATTTCCAGCCAAGAAGCAGAGAAGGAGAGAAACGGAGGACGAAGCGACAAAACAAAAAGCCAGATGGATTACAGAAAGAAATGTCTTCCTGTCAGACGGAGGAAAGAGAGAATAGACAGGGGGGGGGGGGGGCAGGAGCCGGGAAGGAGGAGACAACCGGAGAAAAGGAGCAGGAATATATCTGGAGATATTAAAGGAGGGAGCAGATGCTGGCACAGCGGTCCCTGGCCAGGGCCCTGAGGGATGCCACTTCCATCACACACACACACGCGCGCGCGCACACACACACACACACACACAGAACAGTGATGGAAGCATGGGAGCCAGCCAATCCGAACCGGCCGTAATATAAACACCCGGCGACGCCACCGAGTCTCACCTGTGCCGAACGTGACGTCACACCGGCTCGCGCCACCCGTCCGTCTTACAGCGACGACGGGATCCGTTCTACGATCTGCATTCGTAATCAATCACGCATCCTCTCACACACACGCGCGCGCGCGCGCGCACCCCTATGTGCTGGGAGCTCTGTTAACAAACAGATGGGGGGGAGGATGGAGGAGAGAGGGGGGGGGGGGGGGCGAGAGACAGACAGGTGGATGCCTCACGGCAGGCCTCTGCTCCGCGGGCGCGTGCGTGGCGCTGTCTGACACGCGCCGGCGCTTTGTCGGACGGACTGCGCGTCATTTTAACCCCCTCTCTCATCCGAGCAGCTCAGATATTCTCCATACGTTCATTTCGGCCTTCCGCGCGCTCGTCCCCACCCTCGCTGGAGTTCTGCCAGCTCACGCGCACGCGTGCGCGCACCACACGTACACGCTCGAATGCATCCAAGCAGCAGCAGCAAGGAGGATAATGTGACATCACTGTCTCTCCTCAGCCTTATAATAAGAAGTGACGGGCGGGTTTAAGGCTCTGCGCGTGCCCGCCGAGTGCTCGCACGGACTCGACCCATCGGCGCAGACGTTCAAGGTTAGAGGGGGGGGGGGGGGGGGGGTCTGTTGCAATAAAATGTCACCCCCCCCATCTGCGAGCCGAACGCCTCATCTCCGAGGAGAGCTCTTGTAAAAGACACACGGCTTATATTTCGCTCGCACGCACGCACGCACACACTTACATGGTCTCCGGTACTCCTGTCGTTTCCAGACGGTAATGCAGATCGAGAAGACATGTTGTTCTCCTTTCTGCGTTTTCCCTGAGTCGGAATCACGGTGCGTTCGCGCGGATGACAGTCACGCGCTCCGCGGGCGGAATAACACCCGCAGATCAATCCGCCGTTCCTCCAGCCGGCCGAGCCGCGGTGGTCGAGAGGAGACCTCTGCCTATCATGGCATCATCGGGGGGGGGGGCTGTTCCAGCGTGCACTTTTCTGCAAGAAACACGATCAACGATGCAGCAAATGCAGAAAGCCCGTGCCCGCGAGCGTGCGTTAGAATGCGGTGACGTTTGGCCGGAGCCCAGCGTCGCTCTGGCGTCTCTCCAGCCGCGGCTTCACCAAACGCGGCTCCTTCTGGATGCGCGTCATCATCTCCGTGCGTCGCAACAGCGACCGGTGGAGACGTTCACGTTAACGCCGCTCCCCGCCGGTTCCCGTGCAGCGGGAGGAAAGGCCGAAATGTGCAGGAATCGGTATTCCCGGTCAGTAAGAGATGCGCACCCGCATCAAGTCCGGAAGAATGCGCCGAGAGCGCACATCCGGTGATCGGTTTCAAAGTAAAAGACGCAGCAAAGAAACTCATTCTGATCGATCGGTCGATCAAAGCCAGACGATAAAACAATGTAAAATTGGCCTGTAAAAGAATAAAGATATCTGATCCATTCAACAATATAAAGTTTTTAGTGAAACGCTTTGATTGGCTGGGGCGGGGCGGGGCGGGGCGGGGGGTTAGTCACGTGACTATAAATTCACTAAATGCCATTTGATTCAGAAACTGTATGAAAGAAAGAAAGAAAGAAAGAAAGACAGAATATTGAGTCAATAAAATGAACTAGAAACAGCATCAAAGTCTCTTTTATTTCAGTGAAACTCCTCCCAAACTTAAAGCTCCTTATCGCGGCAGCCTTGATAGGATTAATGGATTTATAAGCGCCAGCCATTTAAAACCTGGTGGATCCACCGACACCCCCCCAGCGAGGCGTTCAGCCCGGACCTTCTCCTTTAGCCAGATTCCAGTGGTCTTTAGCGATCATGCTAACAATGCTAACTAACTAAACAGCCAGGTGAAAGCACGCCCCATTTGTTTTCCCGTATATCTGTAAATACACCCAGAACGTGGTCGTTGCAGAACATTTGTTCTTTTATTTTGAAATTCCGTCGCCGTCTTTTCCTCTCTTGTATCTGTCCGGCCGAGCTGAGATGCGCCACATCAGGGATGCTTCCAGGTCCACATCGAACGCAGATCCGAAGCCGGTCTGTATTGATCCCAAACACTGTGGTGCTGATGACGGTTCTGAAATCATCAGCTCAGAGTAAATGTTCGAGCTCGTCTCGTTGTCTTCCTGCACGCACGTTTGTGTGATGAACTGGAGGTTCCAAAACACACACACACAAATGAAGAATCAGCTTATTCAAGTTTCACGTCTCATCCAAGAGGCTTCTTCAGGTCTAATGGCCGGTAGAAACATGAAGCGGTGCATTTGTGTTCAATTTAAGACGATGTCTTACATGCACATGTCAATAAAACATCAGAGAGGATGCCATGTGCGTTCAAACGTGACGCATATAAAGTTCTGAGAGGCAAACTCCATGCTGCTACAACAACAATCCTGCATGGTGCAGCTGGTGGGATTAAAAAAAAGAGGCGCAGAGGAAGTCTCTCAGTCTGTGGATCTGTTCAAATAGCCTCCATTGTGAGTCGCTTTAGCTTCAGTGCTTTACACAGCATCTGATGCACGGAACAGGCACAAACACAAACAGGAAGGTAAATGGAAACAAATGGAGATTGTTAGGTTTTTAATTTCAGTGCCTCTGATAGATTAATTTATCTATTTATTCTATTGTATTTTTTTTTTTTTTTTTTTTTATCATTTCTTGACCTTATTTCTTTGCCTCTGCAATTGAAATGTGCTGCGTAAGCAAAGGTGATGACGTTTCACCTCGCCCGGGTCGAACGACGGTGCCTGGAGTTTGGTAGTTGCAATGACGCTCCGTCGCCAATAGAGGTCAGCAACGGTCTGAATGATTCTTACTGGAATGAAAAACGTTTGAGACAAGAGGAGCAAATCAAGTGGAAATGACATTATTGATAAAATGTTATGCGGCTGCTACATTAATGAAATGGTTTATTAAATATTTATTCATCAGGCTGGATAGTTTTTTACTTTTAGAAACATCACATGATTGTATTTGTACTGTAATACATGCTACATGCTACTTCATTCACTTACCCCCCCCCCCCCCAGGCGCTCTGCTGGCCCCCCTTCCACTGCTTTCTTAATGTACGTATCACGCAAATGGAAAGCAGTTCCACTGAGGCATGATAAAATGATGAGTACGCTGATGTGTCAAAGGTCAAACGGACCAATTGTTAAGCGTTGGAGGTCACGTTTGCAGGAGGACAGAGAGGATGTGGCGCCATTAGGGTCCATCTTTGACTCCGTGCTGATGAAGGACGGTCAGAGGTTCATGAAGGGGTCTGCCGGACCTCATGAGACAGTTAAGCTGTCGAGTTAATGATCTGAGTTTACCTGGACTCTGAGTTTAATGCTGATATGTCTATAGATTGGTGAGTTTCAGCCGGATGAATGGATTTAAGAAACAATCGCGTAAAAGCATCACGACCTGCTGCGTCATTTAATATTCCACGCATGCAGTAAACAAAGATTTGGCATTAAGCCTGCAGGTTGATTTCAACTTCTCCCTCTGCTGGGATGAAACGACGATAAGCTGCTTTTATCCTGATAATTATTTGTAGAAACTTGGCCGCAGAACTTCCTGCTTTTCTCGTGCATTGATTTCATTAAACTTTTAACTTGTGCCTGACGTTTCTCTGCACACAATGCAAGCAGTTTATCTGTTGGTCAGCACAACCTCACAGCAAAGAGGAAACAACGGCGCCTCCAAACAAATCCAGCCGAGTAAATCTGCTGAAAAGGGGTCAAACTGGTGTTTACCTTTCGGTCAGCTCCCTCGGAGTTTAGATTAGATCTCTTTTTTTTGGGCTCTAATGTTGTGAGTTTGCTCTAAATCCGACATCAGATTTAGGTTTCCTGCAACACCTTTTCCTGACGAGGTCCAGGACACAACCTGCTTACGTAAACAAGCCGGAGGAGGAGGAGGAGGAGGAGGAGGAGGTGCAAGGAGCCAAAGGTGAGACCCTGTTGCCATATTTCACAAGAGGAACCATTGTTCAGCTCCAGACCTATTCCTCGCCATGCGGAGTAGTTTCCGTTCCTGCCAATGGCCTGAACCGATTACTTTGCTGTCAACGGTAGGACCAGACGACCGGGCAAAGAGGCTGAGGCTGAGCGTGGGGGGGGGGGGGGGGGCGCGACGACCTTCAAGCTGCCGTGTTTTGACCCGCTTGATGGCATTCAACCGACAGTGTCACAGGAAGTGACGTCACTGTACCACAGCGTGACTCCAGATCTGACAAAAAAGTAATGAAAATAACTACCCATATATATCCGAGTCCTGATCAATAGTTAACATCCGATTCCAATCGAGTCCGCAAGCACGTGATCGGGTCGGGACGTCCCTACTTAGTAGCGCATAAGTCAGTATTCAGACTTGGAATGAGTGCAGATCCATCTGGTTCAAGCCAAACATCACAGCCATCCACCCGATAGGTCGCCCTAGAAAGACCAAAACGCATTCTGAGGAGAAGAACCCCTCCATCTAAGATCGTATTTCATTTGGACAGGTCCTTCCTGATGGGCCCGTCCTCTTATTTACGTCCGTATCGCTGAGCGTCCTGCTGACAGGAGGCCAGCTCCGTGAGGTTAGGGGGATGTGCTGGCGTAAATACAGACACTCGGGACCAGCAAACACTCCCCTTGTTTTCTTTCTCACTATTATAGAGACGTCAAAATAGTTTAAACAAAGGAAAACAAATACCTCCACAGGTTGGGATGTTTACAGTGCGAGTGGCATCAGGCCAGCGCGGACCTGAGCAACAATATTTATATCCGCATGTCGGGATTCCTGAAAGCATAAATCAGACGCTATCAACATCTAGAGTTGATGCCTGCATGTTTTCTGATAGATAAATGACTGCGCCGAAGTTTATTTTGGATTGCGCTCTGCGCTTTTGAACAAAGGTGAACTTCCTCTCCTCGTCTGAGACTGAGGTCTGAGGATGAGGATGAGGATTTAGTGCAGCTGCTGATTATAAAGAATCGCGGCTGGCGTGCTCGCGTTCTGGATTCTGCGTCTTAGAGAGGCAGGGCCCTGGCCGCTAAATAAAGATCCACTTGATTGAGCTTCTCAGAAGGCATTAATCAGGATGTCCCACCAGGACTGTACTCAGTGTACCATTGTTCTGGTTCAAGTGGGCAGCCATCCTGACAGACGGCGAGGACTGGACACGGAGCGGACGGGAGGTTCTCTCCATTGAATCCTGCCCTGACGGGTCAGATCAGATCAGAACAGGTTTGTTTATGCAACGTGTTGACCAACAGGACCGGGGGGGGCAAACCCACCCACGGGAAATAAGCCCTGCGAGGACGAAGCACGGAGAGACCAGTAATAAAATAATAAGCCCAGCGATTGGCCACTCTGCGAGTGATGAAAGTTAGAAAGGTAAATTCCTCGTGTAGCGATCTGATGAGAACATCAGTGCAGAACCAGAAAGAACGAAGGAAAGGAAAGAGAGAAAGAACGTCCCAGAATGCACTGCGGCTGCACCTTCATCACATCTGGACGTTGTGCAATCGTTTGATGGTCTGTTGTCCTGTTTGTGAATATAGTTATCAATGGGTTTGGTTTTCCAGGAAATATTATGGACGGGCTCCGACCAAGGGAGACGTAATTAGATTTTGATGCAGGCAGAGATTACGTTTCTTTTCTTTTCTATTTATATTGTAGTTTGAATAAAGTGGCCCTTTGAAATGGTTCTACCACTTAATGAAGCCTTTGTTGTGCTGCTGGTTCTGGGTTCTTCAGCTTGTGTTGGTGTAAAAGGTTAAAGCAGGCAAGTGTGAACCCCCCCCCGCTAATCTGGAATTGTCTTTCTTTTATTCCAAATGCATCTGGTGGATTATTGTTGCTCTGAAATATTTTTCCTTGAAAGGTGATTTCTGGCTATTGATTGATCTAAAGTCTCTGGCGCTGCTGTGACATCACAATTCTCCTTCAAAAGATGTCGGACGTGTAATCGCAGTAAACTGGAATATTAATCCTGTAGTTTGAGTGGATTTACAGAAGCGGGGGGAAATGTCCACGTTCATGCAATGCCGGCTCTAATGCTCCGAACAGACCCGCGGAATGCGTCCTCCTCGGAATGCGTCCTCCTCGGAATGCGTCCTCCTCGGCTACAATCAGCCTCTTGCTTGAGCACCTTTCGATAAGGATGCATCAGAAGCCCAAGAAGAGTGGAACCCTGAGGCGTGCATGTCAGTGTGAACAAAGACAGGGTACGGCTTGCTTCCGAAAACAAACAGCGAAGGCTGCCAGATGGATTTTCCGTTGCAGAAGTCGTGTTAATGAGAGGAAGCGGCGTGGGGTGGGGGGGGGGGGGGGGCTTCCCAGGGATTGCATTGTGAACCGTTCCACCTTCGAGAGCTTGATCGAGGAACAACTCCAAGAGGCGTCGCCCTGCTTCCTACCTGAGACGGCAACCCCCCCCTCCCTTCCCCACCTGGGAAGGGAGAACCCCGGCGTCCGCCTTCAGCCGGTCACCTGAAGGCCTGTCTGGAAATGATCCACTGTCAAGTTTAACATTCAGTCAACGCCAACTTCACTTCTTGTTCTTCCTGTTCTGTCCCACCGATTCATGGAAGCCATAAAAGAAATTTAAAAAAAGCAGTGCACAGTGCAGGTCAAGGTCAAGGTCTGAGGTATCGGAGACCTATTGTTGGCTGCAGGTAAGCAGGGGAGGGGGGAGGGGGGGGGGGTCACCCTGGACAAGTCGCCAGTGCATCACACGGCCAAGCCAAAAAAGATCACACCCACATGGATGATTTTGGAGTCGCCGTTTCTCCAGTGTGTGTCTTTAGGCCGTGGGAGGAAGCTGGAGAAGCTGGAGGGGAATCCACTCAGAACGGTCCTCTCTCAGGTCCTCAGGTGGATTTTGAGCCCAGCACCGTCTCGCTCTGAGGCACATTAGCTTATACTCCACTTCCCGCCATTTTAAAACCATCAATCACGTCTTCTAACCAGATGACACCACATCACTTCCAGGCCACGCTACAGTTCGTCCCACTTCAACAGCCCGTTAGTCACAGCGGGACAGAGAAACACGAAATCTAAGACAAACAACCAGGAGGCCAACAGAAGTCATCAGAGGAAATATGAAGCCACCATTTTCACAGATTCCCCTTCAGTTAAAAATGTGTTTTCCCCTCCATTGTTCCTCACCGGTGACGTCTAA
This sequence comes from Brachionichthys hirsutus, assembly GCF_040956055.1. NCBI lineage: Eukaryota > Metazoa > Chordata > Actinopteri > Lophiiformes > Brachionichthyidae > Brachionichthys > Brachionichthys hirsutus. The sequence goes on along the minus strand of NC_090906.1, from coordinate 11,802,467 downwards.
GACCCCCCCCCCCCCCAAGCAGCATGATGGATCCACAGCGGTCTGTTGTCGCATTGGGCTGCCGAGGGACGGGCGGAGTTGACCCGCAGGATGAGTTTGGGAGTCAAACAGGGTTCAGTCAGCAACATGAGATGGAAACCTACAATCATTTAACTCACTCCGTGCCAACAGCTTTAGTTCATTTTGCCCTATTTTTCCAAGACCCACAGAATATCACGTTCTATGACGATGCAAAAAACCGAACACACCAAATGAAAGATTCAAGGCTCTTCTTTCACCAAGGAAAAAAAAAGTGCATCCCTCGCGTTTTTCTTTCTGCCGTTATTGGCCGTTGAAGAGAAGCAGAATCCCATTTCTAATTCTGATTGGCATTTAATGAGAGAAAATATATACACATTTCTCTAATGATTGGATCGCGGCTGGAATTATAGTGTGAAATTATTATTTTTTAATTCATTCGTTTATAATTTCAGGTTCACCAATTATTGGTGAAACATGTCAAAAGCTCAGGCCCATCATTTAACCCCCTGGTGGGGCGCGTGACGGGCGTCGACCCTACTGGTCCTGCTGCCGGTGAGGGGAAAGACCCCCCCCCCCCACTGAGCAGCCCAGAGCCTCCTGCACCTTCGCCCTGAGCAGCAGGGAGGATGTTCCCTCCTGGAGCGTAACGTAAACTTGGCTCCAATAAAAGCATCCGTCAGCACCTCGCTTTGACAACACGAGATCTTTGTCTAGCAAACAAACATCCCATTGTTGGCCCTCGGGGTGGAACGACCCCCCCCCCCCTACGTCAGAGCATCATGTGACGTCGCCACCCTGGAACCCATCTCTCAAGCTCCCGGGTCACTGAACAAAGATAGCATATCCTTAAGATAAACAGCGGAGGCATGTATGGATGCACAGTTTGTGCGTGAGAAGAGCAGGACCCGGTCCGTTTGGGAACGCGCCCTTTGGTACGCATTGTTCAACTGATTCTGACACTCCCGTGTTCAGGAGGGGCAGCAGCAGCTAAAGATAGCAGTAGACAGAACAGACACATCTATCATAGCAGCGTGCAGACAGGAGTCCCGTCCGACGGTCGACCTGACACAGACCGCATTTGTGTTTAGTTCACCCAGTCAATGGGCTTTTATTGTGTTTCCAGCAACAGATCCATTTCATTCACAGTAACAGTTCAATACATTTACACACACTACACCCCCTCATGGGCCGCATGTGTGTGTGTGCGCACACACGAGAGAACGGTTTTATATGATCGGGTAAATACATGTTATGATGCAAAAACAAAAAGAAAATCACAATGAATCTGCTTGCTGTATTTTTCCTGCCACGACGTTTGGGAATAAAAAGCTAAAATAAACCAAAGTTATATTTTGAGGATATTTGACTGTGTAGATTAAAATATTACAAAGCGTGGTTAGTGTGAACGTTTCCGTTACATCTGAAGGTGGGATACTACGTCTGTGAGCGTGTACACTACGAGGAGTACCTGAAGTCAAGTTTCTTTAAGTGGCTGGTAATAACGTTGGGTACAATCAGTATTTGGTCAAGGTGCATGTACATCTCATCAGCGTCCTCACAATTCGTCTGGGACTGCTGGGACACCAGCGGCTACTCCTCTCTGTGAAATTTGTTGGCGTCTTCCATGTTCTGGCTCTCTATACGCGGACTTGCCGCGTTCCTGGCGCCCGTCCCGCGGCGGCGCCTCGGGCGGTGCTCTGAGAACCAGTTGGAGATCGTCGTGGTGAGTCGGAGGAGACCCAGGCTGACGCAGTGCACCTCCGAGGTGATGGGGATGTCAGAGAAGAGGGCGTGGTCCCGACACACCATGGACTTGTGGCACTGAAAGTCTTTCACAATGTTGAGGATCTCCTGGCGCTCCGCCTGCCGCATCATCCCTCGAATGTTCAGCAGGGTGGAGACGTGCTTCTTCCTGTGGGGGGTGGAGAAGGATGCAGGGAGGAAGGGGGCCGGACTGGCGTTAATGGAATCAGACAATGACATCTCTCAGTCGTGCAGTGACTGAGAGATGTCAAAAATATAAATAAGCTATCACATTAAAGATCTGATATTTATTTAATGATAATGTTAAGGTCTCAAAATGTCGAAAAACGAATATATATATAAAAAAGGGGGGTTTCAGCCACAACCAAAATTGGTTTCATCTAAAAGAATTTGAAGTCGTTCTAGTATTAACAGATCTGTTCTCTACATTTTCATGTACTGACATAAATACTCAAGTGTATCAAATTACAAACTACAGATATGAATATTGGGCAGCACGGTGGCGCAGTGGCAGCGCTGTTGCCTCACATCAAGAAGGTCACAGGTTCGAATTCGACTTGTCATTATATAAATTTGGTTGTTAATATGATGAAAATGGCAATATATATATTTTTACATAAATAAAAATAAGGGCTTCTGAATTTGAAAAGTAGCTTTTGCTATTTTAGTTTTATTTTCCCATGTTGCTCAAATTACTCTAAACTAAAACTTATTTTAGCTTGAAGCATTAATTTACTTCCATTTCAGTAAAATGTTAGGATCAGGATTTTTAGTTATAAAATTCTTTGAAATAAGTCACATTTTCAATCATACAAAATTGAGATAAAAATCTCTCATCGGAACAAAAAAGCAATAATTTCTTTAATTACAGAAATATATCTAATTTTACCTCCTTTTATTCTACGACAAAAAACTGGATCCTTTCTTCCCAACTGACTAAGAAGACTTGTCACCATCTGGAAATTTAAAATGCTTGTAAATAACAAACAAAGAAGGAAAGGACCACCGTTACAGATTGACCATATATAGTCATCAGCCTCCAGAAAGCCTGGCAGCCTTTGATCTCCTAAAATATTTGCAGGGGTTGCCATGCAGTAAACAAAGGGCAGGCGGTGAGTTAGCATGTCTCCAGCACTGAACGACTGTTTTTTTACCCTCCTCTTTGACACCTCAAAGTGTGGCACCAGTCTGTCTATCGCAGGGTGGCAGGAACAGGAAGTACTCGGCAGCAGCTTCCTGTCTGCTCTAGAGAGACTTGTGTGTGACACACGGTCGTCGTTCGCCAGCCGTACCCGAGTCTTAATCTGTACACAAATAGCCTCTGTTCCTCCCCCCCATCCTCTGAGGCCTCCCAAGACGGACCCACACTCTTGTCCAAAAATAGTCTAAATGTAGATATGTTCCCGGGGATATTTTCCTTGTTTTGATCCATTGTGACCAAAAAAAACCCCCATAAAACCCCCATATTCCTTGCTCAGAACTAAGTGCACAAAACAGCACCAAATATGTAGCTATAAGCATAAAAGAACATCGGACCTTCAAGGGTACAGCACAGAGAAGCCGTTATTATAGATACTTCCTGGTTGCAGTAGAAACATTCATTTGCTAAACTACTCACCTTACGTCTGGGAATTCTTTCACCAGGACAGCAACCTCCATCTGGATGGAGGGAGTGTCCTCCAGGAGTATGATATCAGCCAGGTGGCTGATGATGCTGTCCAACCACGATGAGCTCGATTCCTTGAGTAGCGGGGAGACAAAGAAGGCAGAAACGGTTTCATTGTCGTGCAAGTATGAACCGACAAAACCTTCAAGTCTTGACCAAACGGCAGGATGTGATGTTTTAGACAACAAATTACACTTCATAAGCGGCTAGCAGCAGTTAGCTGCAAACAAAAATGTCTTCAGATCAAAAAGACAGCAGGTCTTTATCCTCTGATTAGTGGGTGAGACCAACCGTCATGTAATCGGGAATACGAAACCTTTTTCCCTTCTTTGAAAAAATCACAAGATTGTCCAGAAAGTTCTCTCTTTTTTTTAAAGGAAATGTAGGCTAATACATCTAAAGACAAAGAGGCCAATCTTTAAGCCATTGACTAAATGAATAACAAAACTCCACCTCTGTTTTTTTCATCCTGTTTTCCTCAGGAAGAGAAATCAGAATTCCTTGGCTTGGCATTCCCTAAAAATAACGAGGTCTTTTTTAGACGACCATTAGCTCCCTCCCCCGCAGGTTCCCAGTTTCCACAGACGCTTCATCCCCCGCCGCTGCGAAAAAAGGCCATCAAGGCCATCAAGGCCATCCCAGAGGTACATCAAAGCTGCCAGCTGACAGGAACAGGAAGTTCCCTCTGAACACAGCAGCTTCCTGTTGTCAGCCAAGGTGATGGACACTCGCTTGAACCAGCACATAGAAAGGGGGGCAAAAGCCACGCCGTCAGGCATGGCTGTTTTGCACCATTGCCCCCCCCCCTCTGGTAACTGCTAACGTAAGCCTGGTTCATCCATCTCCATCTCACTGACGGCAGCCATTATTCGAAGCTCGCTGTATCAACACTGTCTGAGCTATTCCTGACCTAGGAAGCTCGCGGGTCAGGAACCATTCACTGCCACCAGACTCCAGTCTCTGCTCACTGGCTTAAAGAACCAGCCTCGCCCAGCGGCTCCTGAAAACGCTTCATCGATTCTGGGTGGGTTTTTATTGTGGTTTCATTCTCATTTTGGTTGCTTCGACTGTTGATTCAAATGCGAAACATGCTAAGCGGTAATGAGATTACTCGATAGTAAGTACGGACTTTACCAGATCCTTAAAGAGCCCTTTCAGCTGCTTGGCCTCATCTTGCAGGCGGAAAGCCATCCTCTTCCTCATCTTGGAGGATGTGCAAACGAGCCTTCCTCGCATGACGGCTCGGACGTACTCCACCAGCACCCGCCGGTGCACCTCGCCCACCAGCGTCTGTTGGTCGATCACGAAAACCAATTATGATATTAGCAAACGGTACGAAAGCATCACCAACATTTCTGCACGTTTCTTGTACATTCTCACACAACTGCAGTTTATTTGCACAACTGTTCTATAGTTCTATATATATATATATATATATCAAGAAGAATATATGAAGATGTTTCTACTTCTGTCAATTTCCTGTTAGCACCAGAACGGCAAGTCAAGTTCTTTCTAAAGTGCTCACACAAGAAAGCTTTTCTGATTCTGATACGGTTTCTTGCACCATTGGATTGAGATGCTAAACTGCATTTTGTTTGCTAAATACTCGCAGCTGAATCTCATCTAAAGCTAATTAGGAGATAAAGCGCATCGCTAACATGGTAGCCTCCCAGATATGCTAATAGCCATGTTCGGAGCTACCTGATACGGTGGCGAGTCCATCCTTCTGAATCTCTTGAAGTGCTGTTTGATGTTCACTTCTATGGCCTCGAATGCCTCGCCGTTGTTCAGCCATTTTCGCTTTATCAGTTTGTCAAAAAATGGCTGGGGAAAACACAAGAGTTGGATTAACCGAGTGAGCAAAAGGCATTTACTCAAACAGCATTCAATATTTAACATTATAAAGATCATCTTTATACTAAAAGATCATCTCGTAACGAACTCACCCTGATGTGCTCAAACAGTTTATCGGTCAACACCCTCACTGATTGGTTGACGATCCTGTCCAGGGAAGAGTTGGCCCTTTGTGCCGACTCCTCGCTTCCCTGCGGATCACACTGCCGGCAGCGTTCCACTAAGGATCTATAGAACATAAGGGAGTCATGAAGCTGAACATGCAACTCATCGATTCACTACTTTCAAAGTACCGAAAACAATTCAGTTGGATAATGAGCCGTCGATCTACCTGAGAGGAGGGCAGCTGTTGACCAGAGCGATGGTCTTGGAAATGTATCCATCCCCTCTGTCTCCAAATTCAGCCTGCGTGTCATGAAACATGTCCACCTTCCTGTGGAAACTGGGCACATACAGGAATTATGAATCACCAAATCTGTCCTTCCCTGGAAAGACACCGGGATGTCAGTTCAGGGCCTCCTTGAAATAGAAGCCCGAACTTACAGCTTCTGTCATAAGTTGTAGTCGCACTTTAAATCCATCCATAGATTTTTATTTAATTGGATACAAAAATATTAAGTGTTTTTGATTAAGTTATGGACATGTACAATTCCAATGAACCCTTTCTAACAGTTATTATGAAAGTCCCAGGAACCTTTTTCTGATTGCATTATGAGATTTGTGATCTTTAGGTGCAAAACATTTGTTTAAAGTTTGACTAAATCCATGGCCTACAAACCTGTAGAGAAAGTCCGCCAGTCCAATTAGAGTACAGCGACCCACTCTGGCCCCCAGAAACTGGTTCACAGCCGTAGATCTGTCCAAGTCCACCTTCAGCCTCTGAAGTTGTATAACCGACGAGAGACGAGAGCATTTCAGGGTAAATATAAAGTCAATTTCTGAGAGCTTTTTTCACTGTTAAAACGTACACATTAAAATGCGCCACACCTGGATGACGGAGCGGGCCAGGTGGGACTGATAGTCTTCTATGTGCAGAGTCTGGGACCATCGCCGCTCCTCTTCATCCAGAACCTGGATCAGCTCAGTCGTCACCTTCTCCTGAAAATAATCGCAGCATGAAATTAAAATCGATTTATTACCCAGCGTTTTGAGGAACATCAAGCGAGGAGTGTGCCTTGTTACCCTGACGATACTGACGCAGTCCTGCTCCAGCCTGCCCACGGTGTGTTGGGGCAGAATGGGCTCCAGTGAAGTATAGCTGGTCTGCGTGGTTGCGCTAATGGTTCCAAGGACATCCCTGGAAGAACATAATTACTTTTGAAGTTTCGTTTTCAGGTTTGAAATGTCATCATTGCAGGATAGCATCCACGCCGAAGTACGCTACCTGTTGTAGATGTTGTAGAACCAGTCCAGCAGGGAGTAGACGTCGGTGACCTGCAGCGGGCCACTGGTTATGGTTCGAAGACGTTTGGCCACCGCCTGATGGTAACTCTCTAGGTACACCTGGAAGGCAGCGAACTCCTCCGGGTAAATGGACACAGCATTCCTCCTCGCCGCATCCAGGTCATCCACCATGCGGCTTCTCAGGCGCTCAAGGTACGAGCCCAGCTGGCCCGCTTGAGTGTCCACCTGATGTGGAAGGCTCCAGTCCGCGGCCTCTGCCACAGCCTGCCTCCACTTTGTCTTCAGTCGTCGGGGACGATGACTGGGCCGGACCTGGTGGCCCCCTTGATCTGACTTGGTGCCCTCTCTCAGGGCCCAGGCAGCGTCAGCGTGCTCCTCCTGTTGAATCACCAGCACCACCAGCCCGAGGTTGGGACCGGCACTGGGCTGACGTAGGGACTCCCGCACAACATCCCACATCTCCCGCTGGAGGGCCTCGTACAGCAGCTCCACATCCTTAGCCTTCCGGCGGCTAGAGTCCAGTGTAGCACTGGAGCTGTCATCTAAGGATGGGCATGAGAAGGAGATCATGCTGGGAGGGGCGTAGGGAGTATGAGCAGCAGCAGGAGGAGGAGGGGAGGGAGTGGTCGTTGCCGGCAGGAGGGACAGCACCTCGCACTCGCGCTCCAGCTCCTGAATATGTGTGTCAGCCAGGAGAAGGTCCCGGTGGTTGACCAACTGGAGGATCTCCAGTACTGTAGGGAGCAAGGAGAAAAGAGGTTGGGCGTGTTTATTCATCTCAAGCATTATGCCAGGCGCCGAAAACGTTCTATCCATGGAGTCGCTGTGCTGTCGGGTCATTAGTTGGTCATTCAGCACCCTCTTCAGTCCCCAGCTGGGCTCTCTGGGGAGTTCGTGAACATCGGCTATGTTGAACTACAGAGGAACCCGAGGTTGTGAAGGAAGTGTAGTCATTTCCTCATTTTACATTCGGGTGCTGATTGAACCCGGTGACTGACTCGGGGTTCTGGGGGACCTTTCTGCCTTATCAGAGAGCTGAAGAGGATTGGGAGGAAGTACTTGTGAAACTTGGCCAGAGAGAAAGTTCTCTAACCTGAGCACAAAGGAGACGCTTTCTGCCTTTAAAATACGCAGGAATCATTTTAGTAAATCAGACCGGACGTTTCCTTGATTGTTACCTGAGAGGGGCTCTCTGGTTTTCACCACCAGCTCCTCCTCCACCGCTTCCTCCTCGGCCTCTTGGGACGCCTTGTCCGACATGGATTCCCTCTTCATCTTGCCCAGACTGACCATCCTGAGGAACGAGGACCTTCTGGAGGCGTCCTCTTCACCGTCAGTGCTCAGGTTCCCACAGGGCAGGCTTTCTCTACGCTCCTCTTTACGTCGACCTGTAAAGCTGCACAATGATTGATTGATTGATTGACACCTGGATAGGTTTGTTTAAGTTGTAAATTCAGCAAGTGTTGCAGCAGTGGCAGAGGTATGCGCTCCACTTTCGGGCTTTTGTCTTTTTGATAGTCTGATAGATGTATAGTACTGGAGCCACACAAGTCATTATCTAACACAGAATATTTTTTCTTCATTTTTACTCTTTTTATGTGAAATCAAAAAATCTCCAAAACGCGACCGCTACGATCCTCTTTCTCCCCACCCCTTCTCACCGGAGCAGGGTCATAATCCCTTCGGAGCTCCTTCGGAGTCCTTTCCTTTTCTCCCTCGCTGATGGGAGAGTGTTTGAGTCTCCAGGGCTGTAATGGGGAGAGTTGTTGCCCCATACATGGCGTCCGGATATGCGAAGCCCCTTCCCTAGTTTTCCAAGGGTTTTGAGGGGTGACACTCCACAGATCCTCTCCAGGGTACCCTTGAGGGGTTTAGCCTTAGGATTCCCTGTTCCGTGCCTCCCTGCGTTTACCTCATTCTCCTCTTCTTCACCATCAAGGGAGGACCGGACCTGGCGGTTACCCCTGAACTCCCCCATGATGAGGCCCGGGTTGCCCCCATTCCTTTCGTCGTCATCCAGGTCCACATCCTCAAAGGGGTTCAAGTTCTTGCTCAGATCTTTCAGGTCGTTCAGATCATTGAGATGATTCAAGTCCCTGAGGTCCAGGTCCAGCCGGGGCAGGATCAGCTCCCCGTTCACTCTGGGGAACTCGTGGCAGCTCTTGGACCTTCCCGGGAGCTTCTTCAGGATGGGCATGGTCGCACTGGAGAGTTCAATAAACTGCAATAAGAGGTGCATCATTATTGGCTTCAACAACCGATAATAACCCGAACCCTAGCTGAAGCTTCATTTTAATTTGGGTGAAACACACAGATCTCTATCTTTTATAATAAATGAAAGCTACATCTGAAGAGAGACACAACTCTGTCCTTTCAGTGTCCACCGGTGCCAGAAAGTCGACCTCGAGTCCTTTGACTTATCAGTCATCAGCGATCTTATATAACAGGAATCAAAAACATCCTTTCACAGGCGGGTTATACAATCAAGTTCAAGAAGCAAATAGGAAATATGTATTCAAAATATTGCTGCACTTGCGCGTGCTGGACGACAAGTTTCTGTAAATATTTTACAATCCAGAAGCCAACGATGATGAGGTAGGTCGACCCGCAGCTTGTTGAACAGAGGTCGATCAAAGCAAACTTTCTCTATGAAGGAAATCGCTTTTTTTTTATTATTATCCTTTTCTTATTTAGTCATCGACCTCTTTGACAGCATGGCCTGAGCATTTACAAAGCACGGGATCCAGAATCTCACTTTGAAAATCGTTCATATATCTTCTGACAGAATTTTTCTACCAGTAATGCATATTTTTAGTCCCGCAAAATGAAATTCTGTTATGCACAAAATGTATTCCATAATTCAACCAAAGCTGGCATGAAGTTTACACCATTCAAATGGCACACAAAAGAGAATATTAAGCTAAATTAGTCAAAGTCGACCAAATCCTAATGTTGACGTCCCTCTTTGCTATTATTAGGAATTATTACAGCCACAAAAAACAACATATGGTCGCCACATGTAGAGCAAATGCATTTTGAAGGGTAAACTCTCTACATATTAAGAACAGCACAAGGAAAGAAATGAATATAAATACATAAATACAATTTTTCACCTTCCTAATGATGGATCGTTAAAAACTGTTTTGTTTGTGTTCTTTGGTTCTCTAGTTAAAAACTGGAGAAATCAGTTTTCAGTGGGGAAACTGGAGTCAAAATGAAAGGATGAATAAGTTAGTCACCTTTCCTCGAGGCAGGTAAACGGCATAATTCATAAACCTGGATCTCTACCATGAAACAGAGCGTATACTTTTTTTTTAATGTCCATAATAATTCTGCTTTGCTTGTTAACCTTCAAATTTCTCTAAAGTAGCCGACTCAGCAGAAATCAGCAATGATGATTTAAAGATAAGAAACCACTGACTGCCGTTTCACACCCACTTGAGGAATACAGGACCGATTAATGCAAAGGAAAATGTAATATATTCTTCCCTCGTGAAGATAATTAGTGATTAATGATTATCACAGTGACATCATGCATGAATTATTCTCATATATGAACCCCAGAGAACGCAGAGAGAGAGATATTCACCTGATGATGAGCCTGCCTTGCAGCGTCTCAGAATGTCATCGTGCAGAGTTCTGGCTGTGCAGGCGGGCCGGGCTGTGGAGTGTCCGAAAGCAGGCTGTGACTCAAGAGAGCAATGTGGCTGCCTCTGGCTTCCTGGAGGTGATGGGTTTTCCTGAGGAAAGGCCCGTCCTGTCCTTTCTCCCCTCCTACGCGGAGGCCCCCCATGCACCACCCGCTCCCAGGGGGGGGGGGGGGGGGGGGGGGGCTCCTAATTAACAGTAATTGCATTAACTTCACAGTAAAGAAGGGAGGAGTATATAGGACAAAACGTTTTTTTTCTTCATTTCTATCGGGGTTTCCTGGTATTTACTGTTTCTGGAAGACAAAAGTCCGCAAAGAATCCACTTCCTGCTGGAAGTCGAACATTTACTACGAGGATGAATCAGTGTCTGTGTCCTTGATTCCAGATTCCATTCATCCACCATCAGCAGCGTATTTTTTCCTCTGTGGAGAATTTTAGTCACTGACCTGACCCCCCCCCTCCCCAAAAAAAGAAAAAGAAACGACAATCGCCTCCATGCTGCAGTTTTATTGTCGGTGCTTTTACAGCAGGACGTCAAGGTCGCTTCGGTTCTGGCAGGGTCGAGCAGCAAAACAAAACAGCTGAGGGTGCGTGCGTGCGTGCGTGCGCTGTGTTGAATTATCCACTTCGAAAAAAGCAACCAATCAAGGCCGCGCGTAAATCAGGACCAACCTAGTTACAGCTCCCTCCTGCCATCTAGCGTCCAGACAGGTGTACGACAGGAGGCCGCGCCCACGCGCACCTGACTATATAGTTTCCGGTCGCCTGAGGCTTTTGCATCGTTTCTCAACGCACTCATAAAGGCGGGGCTCAAACATCATTTATGACGTCACAAAAGGTTCAAAAGTGTGAAGCGGAATCTCGGATCCACGGGAGAATGTGATCATTTACATATTGTGAACCTTCCGACTTGTAAAGGAACACACAACACATCAAACACGCACCTGTAGTGGGGGAAATAGTTTTATTAGTAATATCTTCAAAGGAAAAACAGAGGAGGAGGACAGGATGTAGGAGGATTTAATTCTGTGTCTTGATCATAGCAATAAATAACATTCCAGACCATCAGATGTAAAACAAGGCTGCTATTTAATTGTTGTGTCAGGTGATCAGTAGCAACAATGAAATCAATGGGAGAGGAGAGAAACATTCCTATTTGATCTCTGACTAAATCCCAAACGGGATCTCCAGATACCTGCTTTCACCTGCAAATATTCCAGGAGTACGATCGATGCCGCCGTCACATCGGTTTAGCTTAGTATAGCATAAGACCCACACCTTCAGGGTCATGTGACTGGACGCTGGTGGGTGCAGCAATATTATTAACCAGTAAACAGCCTTCTTTTAATGCAGAGCTAAGTTAGCCATCGAACTAATTCGTTCATTAACGCTAAAACACGAGCGCTTCGTCTGTGAGTGGAATCCATCGAACCTTCAGCAAAACAGTCCCTTTTGATGTGTGGCATAGATTTCTACTTCCTGAACGTGTGTGTGTGTGTGCGTGTGTGTGTGTGGCTGTCAGAGGGTCTGGTTTTGGCCTCGGCTGTGCTGAAAGTGATGGTGCGGGTCGTTAAAGTGGTACGGCTCGTGGCGGTGGCCGTGGCTGTGGCCGACGGCAGGATGCTCGACGCCTTCGCTCTGCAGCGCCTCCTGCTTGTGGACGCCGTCCAGCTTGGCCACTAGCTCTCTGATGAAGGTCTGAGGAGGAGGAGGAAGAGGAGGAGGAAGAGGAGGAGGAACGACATTCGGGGTCACCAAAGAGTTTCACTTCGACATTCATCAGTATGAATGCTGTTCAACCAGAGTTAAAGTATTTCAGTGTGATGCATGACTCACATTAGCTCGTCAGATATCCTCGGTGAGCTCGACATTTAGCGCGGCGGTTTTCGGGGTAACGTTTGAGGACCTCTAGGGGCCCTTTATGGTCTACAATCCAATAAAATGCATTTTGCTTATAAAACAGCTTTTATAAAAAAAAAAAAAAAAGATGGGTTAGAATTCTACTAATTTTAAGGCACTTCCAAGGCAAGAAGGCTAATAGTTGTAGCATGTCCTTAAACAAACAGTAATCAGGAGGATAGTGGGTCAAATGGTGCCCAATAAATGCAGTTTCCCACCCCCACTCTGTTGTCCATAGATGGAGGAGGGCGTTCCCGGTCTGCCTGCTGTTGCATGTTTTGATGTAAATATGTTGCCGTACAAACAAGTGACTAGATCCTCGACCCTGATCCGATTTGCAGGCAGTTTTGGTTCCCTCCTCTTGACGGCGTTGCTTTCACAGACTGATGAGCGTTAGCGTTCGGTGTGTGTTGTGTCAACAGTCACAGCAGAGGTCGGGTAAACGCAGCGGCCTCGTGCTGCTGCGTGCAGACGGGCGCCGTTATCTGGAAGCGCTTTGATCAGCAGCTTTTATCTTTAATCTCGTCTGTGTATCACACAAACAACAAACGCAGGGGCCATTAACCGGTTTGAGCCGGTTCACGTCTCACAAACTGTTGAGTGAAATCCAGACGCATCTTTAAAGAAATAGAATATGATGAATATCATTTCTCAGTTATTTCAGAGGGGTGGGTGGAGTCAATATTCTATACTATAAACCACTTTTTATGACTGGTTGTATGAAATATTCTCAGATTTCTATGCCAGATCTTTGTATTTTTTATGAGGTATGAGCCCAAATTATCAAAGAATAAAACAAAAGAAGTCTCAAAATGAATCTCAAATATCTGAAAGCTAAGTAAAATGGCATTTAAAAAACAAACAAACTAATTTTCATGATTCTTTTTTGAGACGCATCTTTATAATACTGGAGTTCCACCAGAGGAAGGTTTTAAAATGTGTGTGTGTGGGGGGGGGGGGGGGGGGGCAACAAAAACCAAAATAAAATCAACCCCCCGCAGCTTTTTAAGAATAAACCCAATGTCCAGAAGAACTTGGATCCCAAACGGGATTTGGAAAGGAGCCCGGGTTCCACTGCGTCTGCAGCCGCAGCCCGGCCCAGTGCTCACAAACACTTTCCTGTGATGTAACCTCAGTAAAACATAGAAGTATGTAAACACTGAGCCTCAGCTAAACAAACGGCCCTCGCCGCAGGCCGGCTAACGCTACGAGCTGCAGAGCGCTGAAGATCCAGATAAATATCTGGGACAGCTGCAGGACAGCGTCCCACTTTCCTGTCTCGGACAGAATCTAAACCTGCGCCCGAGACGTCCTTTCAGAGTTGAAACGTACCTCCGTGTTGCTGCTGCACTCTTTAAAAAGCTCCTGCAACGAAAAGGAGACTCAGAGTAAGACAACAAACGCAAACAGCGTTCGCTCCATCAGCGCCGTCTCACCTGGAGCTTTTTGACTCGCTCCTCGTCATCGGGCAGGTCAATCAAGTCGTCGATGTTCAGCTCCTCCGGCAGGTCGTCCTCCTGCAGAGGAAACATAAACAAGCAAATCCTTTAGACTATAAACAGACATAAAGCAGAGTTAAATGACTTGTAGCTTCACGGCAGGTCGAATGCTACCGTGTTAGCACGCTAGCATTTGCTGAGTGACATTGTGCACAGGTAAAAGTCATGAATGTGGAACACCAGACGCGGCGAGGCCGTTGTTCCTGCAGTAAAACTGATCACAGGTCAGCTGATGCTCACTCCATGATGCACATCTCAGCACCCTGTGAAACACCTTGGACTTTGAGCCACGCCCGACCGCTCCATATACTGTTGATCCTTCCTCAGACGTAATCCTAATCTCCTGAATCAGACACTGGGCGACGTCCACGGAGGTCGCATGTCCATCATTTGCATTTGGAACAATGCTCGTGGAATAACAGTAAGAGCGGCTTGTTCTACTGGAACAAACAGCCACTGTGCAGAAGTAGCGAAGGCCAGAGCAGCAGCAGTACAATAATACACGGTTAAATACAATAATACACGGTTAAATACCTCCAGCGTGGAATCGTAGCGCGAGACGGGACGGGCAAATAATGTTTCAATGAACTTTAAACGTTTATGCTCCCAAGAGAATGAAAACATGAGGTTCATGTCTACATCTGCATTCATCTACTCCAAGCCGACCCCCCCCCATCCTCCTCCTCCTCCTCGTTCACCCTTCTCTCGGTTCAACCCTGTCCATGTAAGGCCAGAGACAGATGCAGATCTCTGGAGGAGGACAGGGACACAGACAGGGTGCTTGTCCTTGTAAGGAGACCCGGGGGTGACCCGGGGGGGGACCCAGGGGGGGGCATTCCCCCCCCCCCAGCCTCCGCTGGTTCAAATGTAATAAACACACTTAGATATTAAAGCTCTCTCCCTGCTTCCCCGTCTTTACTGTTTAAAATCTGCCGGACTCATTTACAGAAAGACTTTTGAAACGACGTCCGGCTGCTCCGACCCACCTGACCCGAGTACAGCAGATCCAGACCGTCTTCGATCCACTTCTCCACGTCCAGCCGCCTCTGCAGCTCCTTCCGGTTGTACTTCACGGTGACCCGGGCATGTCTCTTCGGGATGTGACCCTTGTGATCCGGTGAAAGAAGCGCGTCGTGTTGCTCCAGAGACGTCCCGGGTCGGTCTGCTGCCATTTCTGCTCCGGATCGGTTTGACTTGTTTCTTGTCTTTTTCTTGTTCTGAGGCGCGGTGGGGGTTGGGGGGGGGGGGGGGGGTCGGTGGTGGGAGGCGGCGACGACGGCGCAGACAGACACGCAGGGCGTTTGTTCAGTGCACGTAAAAGAGACAAAGACGCGCAAACAATATTTTTGACATGTCAGCTGTTTCCGGCGCCGACAAGATAAAATCCTGAGACAAATCTTACAGAACTCCAACACTTGAAAATAACTTCATTGATTATTGATATAATAATAAATCAATAAGTAAATTATGTATCTAATCTTAATTCCTTCTAAGTGAAATATTCTATGAATAAACTTTCTGCACTCAAGGAGTTTAAAATATATCTTTTATTTTTTTATTCCGCATCACAGCCACATGATGACATTAAATAATATGAATGGAAACAACACAAACTTTGGTCTGAACATAAAATGGCACGTGAAGGAGCGACGTCATCACTATAATATATATATTTGTAAATCTAAATTACAGTAGCGCCGATTTAAAGACGCGTTTTCTTTTTTTTGACAGGATATTTCACACAGCCGTCGGTTTTCATTCAGCATCTTATAAATATAGCTCCACAATCAAACTGAAGGTTTTCAAATAAATAAATAATATAAAGAATTTTTAAAAAATGATGGTACGCACAATCAGGAAATAATGGCCAAAGGAAGATTGAAAAGCGAAATAAATGTTTTTTTAAATCATAATAATAATAATAAAAACAATGAGAGACTATTAACGCATTAAAAACAAAATCCCAGTCGACATATTTGCGGGTTTTCCAGAGGTGACCAGACTGACTTTCCGGTATTTGGTTTGTGTTTTAGGTCCTTTGAAAAGTGAATCCTATTATTAGTTTTTTCTTTGGGTCTTAATAATGGAAGAGCTTTGCCCCTTATACATTTTCATAATCTTTGTAAATAATCTCAGAACAGTTCAATAATTTGTTTCTTCTGCTCACACATAGTTGTTGGTACCCCCCCTGAGCGGAGCCGTTTCCAACCCCATGGATTTCCTCCCATCCTCATCGTGCGTAAAAAAGATGGAGGAGCAGCTCCTCCTCCTGTTCTCCTCCGCCAGTGTGAATGTTCGTGTTCTCTCTCTGGTTCATCTCAGGCCGGCCTCGTCCCTCCACAGGAAGTCCTGACGCTCGCCCCTGGCCTGGATGCTCTCCGCGGGGGGGTTCCTGAACCCGGATCTCCCGTCGGGGCAGAGGGCGAGGCTGAGGCGAGCTGCACTGTTGCTGATCTTGAATACGTTAGGAGCAAGGAACGAGTCTCTCTCGCTTCCTCCCACGTTTACTGCCTCCAAGTCATTGTAGACCGCGGCGTCACTCAGCTGCTTCCTCCCCTGCAGTCTCCTCCTCATCCTCCTCCTCAGGAAGATTAGACCCGCTATCAGAACCAGCACCAGAACCGCCAGGACGCAGGAGAGGGTGAGCGTGGCGGAGCCAGGCTGGGAGCTTTGCCGCAGAGCGGGTTTGAAACTGGGCTGGAGCGTGAACTCGCAGCTCGGACCCATGAAGCCCTTCGGACACTGGCACACCGGCCCGGTGAAGTGGGTGAAGCACGTGCCCCCGTTCTCGCAGGGGCGCGCGCCGCACGCGTCCGAGCGCACGCTGCAGTTCTTGCCCGTGTAGCCCAACGTGCAGGAGCAGGTGTAGTCGCTCAAGCCGTCTTGGCAGGTTCCGGCGTTCTGGCAGGGGGACGAGGCGCAGTCGTCGACGTTCACCTGACAGTTGGCGCCGGCGAAGCCCGCCTGGCAGCGGCACAGGACGCTCTGGCCGAGGTCCAGACACTCCCCACCTGCAAGAAGGGGGGGGGGACAATGTCCTGTTCAACGTCTAAGAAGTCAAGGGGGGAACCTTCTGCAACGACGACGCTGTTCCGCCCTGCAGCCACAAGGTGTCGCCAGAGGACCGGCGCCGCCTCACCGTTCAGACAGGGCCTGTTGCTGCAGCGGTCCAGCTTCTTCTCGCAGTTGGAGCCGGTGTAGCTGGGGGGGCAGCGGCAGGTGTAGCCCCCGGCCGTCGCCTCCACGCACGTGCCGCCGTTGAAGCAGGGACCGTCGGCGCATGTCATGGCGATGATCTCGCAGTTCTTGCCGTAGAAACCCTGCGGGCACGTGCAGGAGTAGTCGTTCTCCAGGTCCTGCGATGAAAGGGTTAACTCTGGTTAGGGGATTATTTGAACTCTGTGATTGTTCACCTTGTTTGTCTGCATTTGAGTCACTTGTAAATCTGCTCTGGGATCGTTTCTGTCTTTATTTAAGTGTTAATATCAAAGCATGTTTAAAGGAAACGGACCTAATCCCAATAAAGGAAACGGACCTAATCCCACTGGATTACTCACGTTGCAGCTGCCTCCGTTCTTGCAAGGGTTGCTGTCACACTCGTTGGTTTCCAGCTCACAGCTGGTGCCTCCGAAGCCGGGCCTGCAGGTGCAGGTGTAGCTGCCCTGGCCCGTGTTGCTGCAGGTCGCTCCGTTGGCGCAGGGCTTGTGGTTAGTGCAGTAGTTGAGGTCCTGGTCACAGAAGAGACCCCCCCAGCCCTCCTGACAGTTGCACTGCCACGGCTGGCTGCACGTCCCGTGGAGGCAGCCTGGGTAGCGGACGCACTGCTTGCAGGAGGGGCCCTGCCAGCCCATGCGACAAGTGCAGCCCCCCGGGGCCTCGCAGTAGCCGTGCTTCTCGCTGCAGTCCGCCGAGCAGATGGCTGGAGAGGAGAGGTGGGGGGGGGGGGGTGATTACAATGCATATGTCTCCTCACACATCACACACATGTAACGGGGGCCCCCTGTCTGACCCCAGGCCCGTTTCAGACGCCGCTGTTGGTTAACTATTAAGCCAAGCAGCTGGCAGACACGCTGCTCCTCAATCACACAACAAACACACACACAGATCACCTTGATGAATGAGTGTGTGTGTGTGTGTGTGTGTGTGTTTATGGTGGGTGGGGGCACAGCTCATTCTCTCACTGTAGCAGAGAACAAAAGGCAGATGGAACAGCAAAACTAAACTTCAATGAACACTGAAAGGATTCCGGCTCAGATACTGGAGGAAGAAAAACCAGACACAACCTGAGCAGTGAGATTAAATCACATTTTATTATTATTAACATTATTATTATTATTAACGGGACACTTCACAAACGCTCTCTTTGTCTTTACATGCACCGGTTTAAGAGTGAACGAGAGTCACGATTTAAAACTCTCTGGTTTTCAACATAATTATTTTTTTCACAAAGTTGCATTTTTAAAAATATGTTTCATTTGTTTAATTTACTGTTTTTATCCTGAAATTTCATTGAAAATCTTTTCCATTTTTGTATGCAAATGTATGTAAAAGATATTGTTATATTTAAAGTTTTTAATATACTGCTATACAGTATAGCATGATGATACTGATAGGTTATCAACTAATAAATACTATCTAACGTACCTCGAGTTTAATCGCATCGCATTTTGACTGGCTCCCTCTACAGGCTAGACACTGAACTGCTCTAAACTTACCCTCGGAGCAGTAGTTCCCCTTCCAGCCCTCCAGGCAGACGCGGCTGCCCCCCTCGTCGCAGGTGTAGTGCCCCAGCGTGTCGTCCCTCGGGCGGCAGTACTCCGCGCATCCGTCCCCGAAGTAGTCCTCGTCGCAGAACACGTGATAGGAGTAGCGCAGCTCGCTCTGCTCGCCGAAGTGCACGTCCTGGGACCAGTCCTCGCCGATGGCCAGTCGCCTCCGCGTCGCCAGGCGGCTCACCAGGTTGTTCTGGTTGTCTGCAAAGGGAGAAGGAAATATTCATATTAATAATAATAATAATAATCATCACGAATAAGTAAAAATATATAAGAAGGGTTAAATAATAGTCCTACCTGTGTATTCAGTGGGAGACTCGGCGTTCCAGGCTTCGATGATCAAAGAAAACGTTCCCTGAAAACAAAAATAAGGGTTTAATCTTTGATGTGCATAATTCATGTGGCGTTTAATTTATCTAATGTAATAAATGGATTAATTTAATGTGTCTTTGTCCGGGATAAAAGATCTGACAAAGTGCGCTTCGTTGAAGATTAGATAACGTTAATTAATAATAACGTATAATAATGCTGTTCATTAACAATCTCCCTCCCCTATCGCGGTTCGGACTAAAGTAAACGCGCAGCGACTCCATCCTTCGTGAAACGCTTCATTTACCGGCCACTTGAAGTGGAACGGCACCCGGATGGGAGCGCTGCTGGAAATCGAGGTGTGGTCGGCCCGGATGACGTCGGTGTGTCCGGTGCCGAAGGTGCACGGCGGCTCCGCGGAGATCACGTCCTCCGGGTGCTTGAGGCAGATCCTGAAGAAGATGTGACAGTCCCGGTGTCTCCTGCAGACGCGCTGCGCCGTGTGGAAAGAATGGACTTTCAGCTCAAACACACCAGAAGAGAAAACCTGCAGAGACAAAGGGGGACGCCGTCAGACGCGCTGCGCGTAAAAGACATTTAGGGATCGAGTCCACCTCAACCAGAAGCCAAAACTTACGGCGTGCGCTAAGGCCAGAACCAAGAGGTACGTCAGGTGCGCCATTTCTTCACAGCTCGGGTTCCACTTCCTTGGAAGTTGCGCGCAGTGATAATCCCAAAATGTGCGTAAAGAACAATTCAAAAACGTTTCATCACTTTAAACTAAGTTATCCTCTTCTCGCGTCCTCCTTTTGTCCTGCGGGATAATCCTCCTTCCTGCTGGTACGCGCACACTTGTTTTGGTTCTGGTGCGTAAAGACGCACAGCGCTTAAATACCTTGTGTCACATCCAAGGAGGTGGAGCCGTAGCAGACCTCGGGGGGGACCATGGGGGGGGGGGGGGGGGCTGCCAGGGGTTCTAGTCTCCCCACGGAACACCTGGATGAAGCGCGAATCTGAGTGGAACGGAGTCCTGCGTGTTTAAACGATCCGTCTGAAACGTTTAATTACAAACTTCTTCTTATTCTCATCTTCTTATTTTTGGAACTGAAATAGTTGTCTTTCTTAATAATAAAATGACGTCACAAACGAGATTCCTATTTTTCATCCTTATTATATCTGCTTATCTCATCGTTGTTGTGTTTCGCTGACTCCAGATCAGCTTCTCTTTCTTTACAGACAACATTATAATTGCTCTGACGCGTGTGAGGCGCAAAGGACGCCGAGGCCCCCGGATAAAGCGTCTGTTTTGGAGTCTGCTGTGGAATAGGGCCCGGGGGTGTGTGTGTGTGTGTGGGGGGGGGGGGGGGGGTAGTGTTTGGGAGAGGGAGGGGTCCCACACGGTTCGGACTATCGTGTTGCTTTTGTCTGGGCCTCACGCGAACAGCTGTATGGTAATGAACGGCACATGGCCGACCGGGTGGGGCTCCAACCCGGCTATTGTCTCCACGCCCCCCCCCCCGACTTCTATACTCACACAGGAGCCCCCCCCCCCCCCCCCCCCCCCCCCCCCCCCCCTCCAGCACCTGTCGGGTCGGAGGGTAAACACACCTAAACGGTTAGACTCTCATCCAACGCTCAACAGCAGGCTTTTTATTTATTCACGGATTACAGCCATTAAAATACTTAAAATATCGATCCGTGATTAGTTCATTAATTTAAGGTGATCCATCGCCTGATGGGGATGCGTTTCATTTAATCCCAAATTATTGATGTAAAAATGTTCTTTTCCACATAGGCTGTTTGATTAAAGAAGAGACGACTCGAACGAACCGGATTA
>NC_090906.1:11750278-11781692 GCF_040956055.1 Brachionichthys hirsutus | reverse complement strand
CGGCCGGCATCTGCCTCATCCCGGCCCTACGGCAGCTTGGAGATCCTTCTCCCGGAGGACACTTGGCAAAAGCCTGGAGGGGGGGGGGGGGGGGTGCAAATCTGACTCCTGCAGGCCCTCGGGGGGAGAAGCCACTTGTGCGGCCCCGGCCTTCTGTCCGACTGCGGGACAATGGGGGGTGAGGAACGGGCGTCTGGCGGGCCGTGAGCTGTGAGACGCTGCCTGGTCGGAGCTCATCAGGCTGCTGGACGCCGAAGGACGGACGAGGTCGTCTTCATCAGGAGACGTCCTCATCAGGAGACGCCCTCATCCGACCGCATACAGGGGTGAAACAAATTCAATTCAATTCAATTCAGTGTTCTTTATATATCAGATCACAACATAAAAGTCATCTCAATGCACTTTACAGGATTAGCAGGGAAAGACAGAACCCAACCTGACCCACAAGTCCAATGCGGATCGAAAAGTAGAGGCACTCCAAACAGTCTCTGGAAAAAGAAGCTGAAACGGGGACGTTTCGAGCTCGGGATCTAGATCTCAGGATTCAAACGTGGAATCCAGAGAATTCAGCAGCGACAGCTTGAATTTATGCGACTTAATAAAAGCTTTGGAATGTAACCAGGTGAAGTGCCTTCAGGATTGTTTTGCCTTTACCTCCAGGGTGTGTTCAGTTAAAACACAGTCTTCTCAGTTGTAATTCAACGCCCCCCCCCCGTGATCACCTTGACATGGGTCCAGTGACCGCTTCACAAATCCAGCTAAGATGAGGTAAACGAAACTGAACTGTTGGACTCAGCAGATGTTGAATTAGTCTTTTGTTCGGGCACAAAAGGAGCCGTGATAATTGCTTAATACCACCCGAACCCCCCCATGCCCCCCCCCCCCCCTCAATCCCACCTCACCTCTCCGGCTCGGATGTGGTCCTGCAGCATCCTCGGTGACAGATGGGAGATAAAAGAGGGAGCTGGGCGGGGCGAGGGAATGAGAACAGGTGGGGGGAGGGGGGTGAAAAGAAGAAAAGGAAAGGGGTCAGGGGTCAACTGGAGCAAAAGAAAGGGGGAGGAAACTTTACACAGAGGCTTGCAGAGAGGAAATCGATGGCTAGATTTGTGTTCTTTTGTGCCGGTCGTTTCGCCAGATGTCGAGTGACCAATGCTGAACAGGATAACGCACGGACGGATGGCGATCGGATGGCGGTCGGATGGCGAGTCTCCACCGGCATCTCTTCATCCGCTGCAGCAGCAACACGAACGCACCAATCTCACCAAAGACTTTTAAAGTGTAATATATTCTCCTGACCCCATTCTGGATCCGATCTTGGTGAAATTAGGCGGTAAGATTGAGGCCCCCTCCCTACATGACCGTGTTAAATACCACAAACATCGATCAATAGTCAGGCGAGATATTGAGGAACGCATTTTGAAGCGCCATCGACTGCAATGTCTCAAAGCGATCCAGAATCCAGGATCTCTTCTGGATTATCATCAAAGTTTAATCAATTGAGATTCCCAACATCTCCTGAAAAGTTCATGAAGATCCGTCGAGGACTGTTTGAGTCATCTCTGGCTCGGATGCAGGCAAAAACATAAACTCCTCGGCGGAGACAATAATCCATCGTTTAATGGAAATATTGGGTAATCTAAAGGGAGATTAAAAGTTTATTCTAGAGAGAGAATGGGATTAGAGTGGAGCAGAAGACGGTGTCACCGGAGCGCTAATGGCTCATCAGAGGCTTCAGTCTCAGGTTGTGAATACAGCTGCCTATTCAATCTCCCCCCCCCCCCCCCATCCTGTAAAAGAGGAACCCCCAACAGACTGCAGCAGCCCCCCCCTCCCTGCTGTGGCACGCCGGGCAGCTGCTGAACTGACCAAAGCTAACAATGCAGTTTAACTCAATCTGTTCAGTGTGTGTGTGTGTGTGTGTGTGTGTAAGGAGCCTCAGATGTCCCCCCCCCCCCCCCCAACACCAGGAACTATGAAACCAAAGAGGCTGTAATAAAGACACATATTTAACGTAAAGTATTCGTCTAACGAGACGTCTTCTCTCCAGATTTACTGCGAAATCATTTCTGTTTGAACAACGATGTCCTTAATTTTAAGATATTATAAAACTTATTTAATCAATTTGTTGCAGAAAAGTGACATTAAATTAAAAAATAATTATACTGATCAGTGTCTCTAGCTTCGAGCTAATCTTAACTTTACAGGTTTATTTTTGCTCTTCTATCATAGCTTACTGACCCCCCCCCCCCTCAGAGGCACATCTGTCCTTTCTAAAGTAGAGATTTAAGTCTTACTAGTAGTAAATGTACCTTGTTTTTATTTATTCCATGTGTTTTATCAATGTACTTTGGTCTCTGCGGCGGCAGGGTACTTTGTGATGAAGACTCTCCTGACAGCTTGTGCAGCGGCGCCCCCTACTGCCACACATGCAAACCTGCACGACTCATCAGACAGTATTCGGCCCCAGCACCTTCTTGCTGTGCTGCGACAGCGCTAACCACTACGCCACCAAGACTTAACGTTCGCTTTCTCCAGTGAAGCCAGTTTAAAATACACGAGGACTTTATTCATTACGTAACTGATATTTTTTTTTTTCTAACTTCCAAGTGTTCATATTTGCGAGGTTAAAAAAAAAACAACAACAACAACAACAATTCAGACAATCACATATCAGATACGGGTACTTTCAAGAATCACACTGAGCTCTCAGACGTACGGGACCATATGATGGTCGCTCTCACTACAGTACAAGAGATAACCTCCAGGCGCCGCCACCGTGCATCCGGCCACCGGTAGAACGGGAAGGCTTTCGATGCGGCGCCGGCGTAATAAAAAACCGCACACACACACACACACGCTCCCCCTTGTGGAGTTATTCCTCACTTCATTTCTACGACCTCGTCGACAGTCATTCCATCAATAAAAGCTTTGAATATGGCCCGAATACAACCACAGACACAATCTGTTGAGTACTATGAAAAAGTACAGTAACCGGGCAGTAGAACCCAAAAGAACTTGGAGGTTCCTGCCCCTGAAGGACAAAGTATGTATTCAGTGATGCGACGCGACGTCCGGCCCGTTCCGCTACAACGCCGGCCGTCCGTTCAGTTTGTCGTGCATGAGCGCGATGGCGCCCCCCGTGAAGTCTCTGAGAACCTGCACCGTCTCCCGCTGGAGCCGCAGCGACTCCCTCACGAACTCCTGCTGCGTCTCCGCCAGCTGCTGCACCGACTCGGAGAGGAGCTCCAACGACCGCGACACCGTCTCCAGCAGGACGTTGGTGGCGTGCTGCTCCTGCAGGCTCAGCGACGCGTTGTGCAGCAAGCTGGCTCTCGAGTTCTGCGAGGGAACCGAGGGCGACGGCGCCGAAGGTCCGGAGGGCGTCTGAGGTTGCGTTTTTTTCTGGATGCCGCCGTTTCCTCGGTGATCTTCCGTCGGCTTCGTTATTGGAGCGGGAGGAAGGATGCCGTCCTTCTGGTCGTCGTCCGAGTCTGGAAATGTGTCGGCGTCTTGGGTCAAAGAAAGAAAGAAAAAAAAAAGGACTCGTCAGTGCTCTGTTATTACTAAAAACAAGTTAAAAAGTTCATGTCTGTCGGGAATCACACCCACAACTCACCTTCTGTCAGAGGGACTTCATACTGCACATCAAAGGAAGGCTGCGCCGAGTCTCCTGCAACATTCAAAAAATGACTTGACGTTGAGGGAACACGATGGATTTGCTTTACAATGAAAATACTATATAATACTTGGAGGTGTATTTTAGGTAAGGCATGGAATTTATTTATTTATTTCGACCACGTAAACAACAAAGAATAAAATGATAAAACAATGCCAAATACATGCGCACACATATACATAAACATAAATACATATATATATTACACACATATGTAAAGACATATTCACACACACACGCAGCACATGTAATATTAATTAACAATAACTCAAACAATAAATAATAACCATAATGCACTAACTATGCAATTTACGTGAGCGAAAGGGAGTAAGCCAATCGCCGTCATCTCCTGCTCACGGAGGGGGGGGGGGGGGGGGGCCTGAGAGATCTACATTTACGCACAAGGCACAGCTGCTTAACTTCATTATTTGAAACGCCCCCCGAGATGCCGGCAGGATCTAACGTTTATTAATGTTCTATATTGTTGTTCTACGTCTCACACATGCAATCCGGGATTCTACAGCGAAGTTTCTTTGGCGTAAACTAGTCTGTGTGAAAAAGACGAGACGCACCGGTCTACTTCAGGAACGCTAACGTTTGGCTAAAAGCACTCACTTGCGCTGTAGGACGTCGAGGCCATGTCCAAACCGCCATTAGGAGAACTCTGCATTCCGATCATATCTTCCTCCTCCATTTCCTCCTCTTCAGGCACATCGTCATCGTCTCCCAGCGGGCCGAAGTCCTCGGTGTTCTGGTCTTCCTTGCCCATCTCCAGAATATGGAGCACTATTTTCTCCGTCGGGTTGAGGTCCCTGGAAAGCCGCGCTCTGAGACCCTTGCTGGGCGCTGCCCCCGACCGCATGGCAGCCACTTTCCGTTTGGTATCGCACTTGAGATCCGACCATTTCTTGATGACCTCGATGATCTCCCGCTGGCATTCTCCGATCTCGTTGACGCGGGCGGTGATCTCTGCCCAGGTGCGCTTCTTCATGTCTGTCGGCACGCCGCGATTAAATTTGCCTTTTGGGGGGAGAAAAAGAAAAAAAAGTTTATTCACTTGTGTTTGAGATGGCACAATATCAGCATCGTTTGAAGTTAAAGGACTCCTGAGAGGATGGAACACCTGGAGACACGCACCCACAACAACCCTACGATGCTTCCTCACTTCATCCAGCAGTATGTGGACCTCACTGAAGGAGAAGCGAGCTTTCCGCTTCTTGAATCGAGCAACGCTGTCGTGGCTGTAGTACATCGGCGAGGACATCCTCCGGTGTCAGTCGGGATCCAGCTGCTCTGGACTGGCTTCTCCTCCAGCTTCAGGTGGCTTCAGGGTTAGACTCTGCTTAAAGTTAGGACAGGAGTGCTCAGGCTAAACCTGCTCGTCTCGAGCTAAGGTGTTGCTGCATATATTAAAATAGAATAAAAACATTCTGAAACTGGGCTTGAGGGTAAATAAACTGATGTTTGTTTATAATGTTAGTGTTGACATTTCACTCCTCCAGAAGCGAAGTGAATGAACAATGGACGATGCTAGATGTGCTTCACACACAAGACTAGTTAGCTAGCTATAGCTAAAACCCAACTCCGCTATAGTGAAACGTAGCACTGTATTTATCATTCATATTTATCTATAGTACCATGACTTTTTAGAAACTACTTATTGCATGTTTTAAATAGTAGAATACAGCATTAAATGTTGTTTTCCACTTTGCTAGCTTCAGTTGAATCACGTATAGGTTAGCTGCCTTTGCAGTAAAACAACGTTGGCTAACGCTGTTGGTCTGAAAGGGGCTTTGAGGCACTTTGTTCGGGGAGTCTCACTTCCGGAGATATTATTTAATAATAATAAAAAAAATAGACAATGAGAGGGAGAACATACCTGCAGTCGAAGAAAATATGTTTAGGTCCAGAAAAGCAGCGATAAACTTCCTTAAGCGGAAAGATAGCTACAGTCAAGCTAACCGATGCGAAGCTAACAGTGCTCAAACGATTTCCGGTTAGCTTTCGAGGATATTAGCGCAGTAAGTTGTGTAATTAACAATAAACACATTATTAGTATTTTGACTGTACGTCATATTAAGTGATTACTACGCGCGTAAGTAACAATTACGTTGCTTCGAGTTACGTCCTTTATTTTCTTGTATAATTATTGTGCTTTTATTGTGAAGAATTCACATTTCCCCGGTAACGGAACACAACCGTGTTCAAAAGCGCATCAAGAAATAGAACAACGGTTTTTACCATACCATCTTTATTCCAAGCGTTTTCAGTTTTATGACTGGCTATGAACTAAAACAATTAAAACAATTTTAAATGTGGCACTCGTTTCTGCATGCATTTAAAGAATATACACATGTATTGATCATTTGAATATTGTGCATTATCATGCAGCCATTGAAGTAAACGGTGATAATAGAAGTCATGGATAGTACTCTCGCAGTTTTACAACCAGCTTTGAACATTAAAATGAAACATCAGCTTTTCCAAACAAGGGGTTTCTGAGAGATGTGCGAATGTTAAGTGACACACACACACACACACACACACACACACACACGCACACACACACAACCGTTGCAATGGGACAACCGATTCTTTCTGAGGATTTAAAACCGCTGCGAACTCCACGGAAATAAATGCTTGGGGTATTCAATGCTCCATTAACATGAGTCCCGCTATATGTATATATATATATATATGTATGTATTTTTTTTAAGCAGTCAGTGAAAACAAGTCACAGCTTCATTCTGTTAACCTCTGTTCATTCCAACAGAAGATCCGAGCCACAAGCGACATTCGATGAGGGGACTGGGCTTTCATGTCTGTCAAAGGGACGTCAGAAGGTATCAAGAAATTTATTTCTGAGAAAATGTTTGGCATTATCAGTAAAGAAACAAAGCTAATAGAGCCCCCCCCCCCCCTACAGACGTAAAATATTTAGGAAACCAGCCATGGCGATATAATAGAGGCACTCACATTTTTTCTTTTTCACTAATCTGACAGCGTCGCCCGAACACAACGGAGTCGTATTCAGGACCGGACTCATTCAGTGTTGATCCACAGCGCTCAGGTTTTCACTTCTCTGTGTTGCTAACACTGATAAGTGGCCGATTGTTATCGTACAGTAAACAACATGGTGTTGAATCAACACGAAATAAACCTGCACACAGAGGGGGGGGGGGTTGCTGGATAACAGAACGTTGTAGTGATGGTGGCAAAACGTATTTAAGCGTGTAAACAAAAACAAAACAAAGTGGTTCTACATGAAGAGCAGGGGAGACCTCACGCGGGCTCAAGAGTACATGGTCAGCTGAAGCCACTGAAAAGAAACGGGTGCAGAAAGAGGTGAGTTCATGTTCCTATCGACACCGTTAATATCCCAGTGACGCCTCAATGACCCCCCCGCAGCGCTTTACCTCCTGAACGT
Organism: Brachionichthys hirsutus; assembly: GCF_040956055.1. Lineage (NCBI taxonomy): Eukaryota > Metazoa > Chordata > Actinopteri > Lophiiformes > Brachionichthyidae > Brachionichthys > Brachionichthys hirsutus. The sequence goes on along the minus strand of NC_090906.1, from coordinate 11,774,586 downwards.
TGACTTTGATTGTCCCGTTCTTATCCTTATCCAGGGTTTTGAAGGCACCTGGAATGAGGAAGCAGAAGACGACGGCGTTAATCGCCATCCGGATAAAGCAGCTCAAGACTTGGCTTCTCAAACTCACGGCACATGGCGTCCAGCCTCACGAGGCAACCGATGTAGTTGTCAAAATCCATGTTTCCGTTTTCATCAGAGTATCTGCGGATTAGCATCTGGAACAGCTGATCGTTCAGCGGGAAGCCTGAGGAAGAGACGAATGTGTGAGCGACGAGCGGAACAGCCGACGACAACGACGTTCCGATTCCACCAAGGTGTCGGAATACTGACGATTAAGACGCGTCACCAGGACCTAAGCGGAAGCTCGGAAATCCTCCATGTATGATCACACAATGGGAAATCCCAGCTTGCTGTGTTGTCATGACAACAGTTTGTTATCCCTGCATCTTTTCAGCCATCAGCTGCAAAAATTGTAATAGTCGGGAGGAATATAAATAAAGATACCGGCCGCTTTGAAAGCGTCGGGCAGCTCGTCGGCACCGATGGCACCGGAGCAATCCGCGTCGTGAGATTTGTAGACTCCCTGAACAACAACGAGAAAATTCAAGCATTTAGGTCATCAGAAAATGTCCCGACAAAGCCTTTCAAGATTCATTTGACAGGAAATTTAAAGTTCGCCCAGTATAAAAAAAAATATTTCCTGTAAAATAAAACATTGCTTTTAGCTATAATGTTCTCACGGACTTGAAGAAGATGCGCGGAATAAAGGAAACGGGCTTTCTGTACTCGCCTGCCATTTCTTCACATTGTTCCAGAGGTGCTTGAATTCATGGAAGCCCAGTTTTCCAGTGCTGTCGCTCTGGAAACGGCCCGATTGAGGAAAACAGGCACCAAGTTGTCTTAGAAAAGCAATTAATTACACGACTGCCGGCACGCTGCGTTTACCCGCGGCGGAGTCTTATTTGCCTTGCTTGTTCCCGCGAGAGAGAACCGACAGTATGGAGCGAATATCAACCCAATTGTTACGAAGCTTTCCGTTACCGTTACGATCATTCTGCCCACTAATATAAAACTATTCAACTTAGATTCAAGGGATTAATCGCCACTAATTAGCAGCTTAATATGTTATCTCCTTACAACCTTCTGGGTCGTACATCATGGAACATCGCAGAACCCCGTTTGTACGAACACTGAACATTCTCCAGGAAGGTATCGAGACAAATCAAAAGTACCGCTGTGTTACACGCAGTAACAGTCCAGTAGGAACCTCGCGTCGATCACGCCATCCCACATCCGACCAGTGTCAAAAGCATGTAGCCGCGATCAGCTATAAAATGCCCGTCTTCAGCCTTGGCGTGCGGCTGCAAACATTTTATAAATGACTAGAATCACTTTCCTGCACGACTAACTTCCCTCTATAATCCGGATTAGCCTACACGTAAAAGGATACGTCCATGACCGCCACCATGCTCCTGCAAGACTCAATGCTAAACCCATCCGTCTTCAGGTCCTCATCTGGAAAACACACATTAAAATGTAGATAAATACCGTAAAGGCAAAAAAATCACTACACAGTAGTACAAGAACATAGTACAACAATCCACGCGGGATTCGAGCGAGTCCTCCGAGGAGGACGGCGTCTTACGTTTTCCAATGATTCTGTTGAGGATGTTCCTCAGCTCAGACGGGCTCACCTCCATGTCCTGCAAGACAAATGTCCAACACGTGTCCAAAAAAAAACCAACGACCCGATGGACGGACAGAGAATCGACGAGTCGTCGCGCTCACATCCCCGGCGAGTTGCTGGAAGACTCGGCGAAACTGTTTCTCCTCGTCGCTCTCGTGCTGCTCTGTGTACACGGCCGGGCGGCGTGGGGGGGGCTGCCGGGAAAAGAGGGGACAACGTCAGCGTAGGCGCGGCGGCAGGACAGCGAAGGAATGGCCGGTACTCACAGGGTCCGAAGGGAAAAACTGGTTCGGGTCGAAGGAGCCGCTACTAAAACACGGGGGGAAGCAAAAGGAGGAGCCGTTACGTCACAAATCGCCTCTTCTGTTTTAGACGACGACTTTATGCAGATTCTCACCTGAAAGCATCGACGAGGCCGCTGAGAAAACCTCTGGCAGAAAACATCTTCCGTCAACTGTGTGGAGAATCATTTGGGATGATGGAACAACAACAACAACAACAACAAGGGTGTAAAGCCAGGAGAGAATTATTTCAGGCACGCTTAATCCTCCATAAGAACCCGGTTGATTTATCCGGTACTGTGAAAATGGTCGATTGTTCATTCTAATACTGGAATAACTGATTATCGGCGCGTCTTTAGCGTCCCGTGTTTTCGTAGATTAATTAGCGGCACACCCACAAACTCGGAACTTTTCTCCCGTTATGGGGAAAAACATGCGACGCCGCACCCAGTCCGCCGCGAAAAATAGATCCCGTTCGGAAAGGTCGCCCTCCCGCGTCACGCGTTTAGCACGTTTCGTTACTCGCGCTGTCTGAAGTAACGAGTAGCGGAGCAAAGAGGAGATTACCGAAAGTGGAACCGAATCAACCACTTTAATCCCGGAACATTAAAGTGCTGCCGCAACGTCACGGCTTTACCGAAAGCGGTTCAAATTTACATTTATTTACTTATTTACAGCTGCCGTTACATCACAAATTAAATATTTAGCGGTTAGAGACACACACAAGGTTCAAACATAGTTTTTAAAACATATTAAATGCGGATTTAACAGTGCGCTGACGCTAGCCTGGGCTAAAGCTAGCCCACCTAAGTCTTAGCTTCGGCTAAGCTTGTCTACGTGCAACGTTCTCTAAACTCCCGTGATTAACATCGATTTGATTTCGAAGCAAATGATGGTTCGATTATGTGAAATAACTTCTATTTACCGTAATGCAAACGAGGCTTCACGGAACTTAGCCGAAGAGTTATTTGGCAGCTTCCAGCTAGCAGGGTGGCCCAGTCGAGTCGACACGCCCTGACAAAGATCATCTGAAAGTTGAGATGACTTTTGACACGCGCTTCCGGGTTTGTTTTGGGTTTCATTCAATGTTATGGCGTGCTTTGTATCGCTTCGTTTGTACCGGTCATAAACGCATCGTGTTTGGCTTTGCGAACAAAAAGCGAGGCTTCCTAAATGTCTAAATGGACGTAGATACAGCAACACCTGCAGATGTTTGTTTTATAGATACAGCAACACCTGCAGATGTTTGTTTTAAGACATGCGCAGTGCAACCTCACGCGCCGGCGCCGCAGGGGTTAAATTGTGTACGAAAAGCATTTTAATTATACAAATGTGTGTGTGGTTTTTTTTATCGTTAAAATATAATTATTTGTCATTATTTCGCATGAGATTATGTTGAAATTCATTTTTGGCAAATATACGCGATTCCATTCCGCAGATTTATTCTGGATCTTATGTGTCACATCAAAAGTAGTAAACAATAAAAAAAAAAAAAAAAAGGCAAACAGGATTCATTTGCATCATTACAGTTAGTAATTTATTTGGAGCAGAGTATTTTAATGGCAGTTGAATAATTTCATAGAGGAAGTGGAATAGTTCTAGGAAAGCCTAACAATCCTTAATCCGGACTGGGGCTATGTTTAAAAATGGCCGCATGCCACACTGAATAATTAATGACAGCTTAATAAAACCAGACAGAAAATTGTGTTTTCATTTATTTGACAAAATCCTATTCTTTAATAATTGGATCATATAAGCAGCAATTAGCCAAAGCTTGCGATGGATTGTGCCAAACTGTCAAAGGAACGTCAAGGGAAACTGGATGGAGGAGAACATGAAGTCGTCATGGATACGGCTATCAAATATTACTTTCTCTCCTTCTGGGATCACTGGGGGGGGGGCATCGTTTCTTTATCTTATCATTTGCTTTATGTAGATCAGATGAAAAGACACAAAATGCAAAACAAAGAAAGAAGTGTAACAAACAACAACAACAAAATCTGATTTCTTTATTTACCACATAGTTTCTCTCTATTTTTTTCCTGTCATCTTTATAGGACGATAAGATTGAGCCTGACTGAATATTTAATGTAAAATAATGACTACCTGGCAATAAATAGTTGAATGTGGGAAAACAAATGTGAATAATGTCAGAGAGCGTCTGGAAATTATGTCTGGTCTGGTGTAATCATCTGCCTCCCAGCCACAGGACTGCCACCCCCAGAAAAGCTCGGGAATAACCGGCACGAGTTGGGACCGAAAACCGCCCGGAGGAAAGAAACATTTCACCAGAGGCATTCTGAAATGGCTTTCTTTTGTCAAGCATATTTTAATATGTTGTGAGAGCTGAATTAAACCAGCAGGTGGCGCTCTACAGGGCATTTGACAGAGTTGAGTTCAAGCTTCCAGCCTGCAAATGCTCCAGGTCCGAGTCACTTATATTAATGTCGATCTGTCCAAAGAATGATCTGAAAGTCTCCATGGATCATCTCCCCCCCCTCAGTTATTATTAGCTCAATTATTATGTGCTGTTTTATTTTATTTTTAAGACATTCAGAAATCTCTGCTGTTCTTCCTCTTTGACATTGTGAAATTCAGGTTGCCATCCTATAAATATATATTTTAACCCCGACAGGATCGGAATACAATAATTCCTAATGTCATTCAGGGACACACCGACTGTACTCAGATATAAAATTTTTTTTTACTTCTCTAAATTTCACTCTATCATCCTTAAAAAATAAATAAACTGTCGTGACTATGAACTCAAAATGGCCAGAAGATGTGAATCTATGTTCTGCCTCACTGCACAACCAAGTCTCTTGTTTGTTGACTCCTAAGAAACTGCCTGAGTTTTTATCATGGCTCCGTCTCCTCCTAATCCCTCGTGGCCGATGCGATCATGGTTGCCTTGACAGTCCTCACGTCGCTCCTGCGCTCTTCCTCAAATGTTAAAGCGCTGCTGCCCTCCATCCTCAGTATAGAAGCACACACCAAATTCACAAGTACGCCAGAAGCATACGTGTCAACAAATAACGGCATGTCATCCAGAAAGCCCCGAAAAGAATCTATCAACTTCCAACAACAAAAGATGCATCTGACCAGTAATCCAGAGGTTCTGTGCCAGCCCTGATTCCGGCAAGCAAAAGAAAACCACTGAACATCTGTATTTCTCTGCAGAGCGTCACACTGAGGGATCCTCGCGGGACATTTATGGCATGTGAAAAATGAAACATTAATTGTGACATTTTTGAATGCACGCATCTAGAATGTAACCTGATGTTTAAGATGTGATTATAATATGTGTATTGCAGACAGTAACAAGGACATCTACCCTTCAGCTTCCCACTCAGAATTACTTCATCCATGAAATACGGTGTATCCATGGTTACATCAGGAGCCATGTTAAAGGGTGTCTCAGTGTAGCTCCATTCTTTAGCAGCCCTCACCTTTTCTCTCATTCATCGTTTGGAAGAAATCACCGTGCCGCCCCACCCTAAGGTTTCTGACGGCTATGATTTGGTTTAACAAATGAGATTTGCCGCTAAAAATGTCACTCATGTCGATGAAGATTGAATGCCTTTTGAAAGATCCCTAAATTATGGATGCAAGTCATATTGTATCTGCAGTTACCTGTGAAATGCAAAGCTTGTGTGGCTCAGAGCTACAGAGGTGCTTTGAAACATAGTATGGGAGCATCCCCAATACGTAGCAGTCGCAGGCTTCAGAATAACCTGTTACCTTGACAACACAATTTTATCATTCAAGCCCATTGCTGCCTTCTCTCAAAGCAGGAATCAAATGTGCCTTAAATGTAAACTGCTGCAGGATTTTACATCCAGATTTAATGCAAGATAAGATTTGTGTGGGTTTAAATGTGCAGATTTGTTTATTTATTTTTTTAATTTTAGTCAAAAGGATGGATGCAAAGTGATTTTCTGCCTTTTGATCTAAAGTGCTCAACAAAAGCTGATTGGATGAAATGATGAATTTAAATTTAAATACATCGACAACTGTGTGACTTCAGGAGATAAACTGTTGGGGATTAGAAAGAGGAGCTCCACGTGCACAGAGCGTATTCAAATATATCGGGAGCGACCTTTAAATAATACACGGATGTGTATTAGGCATCAATTCGGTGTGGTCACTGCGTCTCAGGTTTCTGGCACAGCGCAGATCCCCACAGAGAGAAGCGTATAGAGGATGACCCACAAGGCGTCGAGCCCGATATATGTGCCATGTGACCTTCTTCAGAGCTCACAGGATTAGGGATGCATTGGTTGAATGATGACGAAGGTCATCAAAGGTCACAGCAGGCCGACCTATTGCAGAACTTCAAACCCTTTTATCTTGACTGTGGGACAGCAGAGAGGTCAGTGGAGCGTCTGGTCCGAACGCTGAAGCTTGTAAAAGAGGACGGAACGTTCTTTATTCCCGTTTCTTACATTTTGTGTGAGCGCGTCATCACTTGAGATTAGACGACGATGTTGGACCAGCTGTTGGAGAACGTCTCAGATCCCTTTACTTTAAACTGAAGAGGTCAAAGCTGAGATTTATCCATGAGGTCCGCTCCGCTTAGCTTAGATCCGGTCCATTCATTCTTGTTACCATCAGTAGAGATATTATGCTGATGCACTGAAATTAAATGGTGACAAAGTAAACACCAGACCGGCCTGAGCTGCTGGGATAGACAGAGAGTCTTTATATGAGTCACACACATCGACCCCCCCCCCCCCCACCCTGGGGTGAGGAATATTGTTTAAGTATTATTTAAAGTCAGGGCAATATATTATATGAATGTTAAAATCTAATAATTATGGTTATGGGACGTGAGTAATGCTACTTACTACAAGCACGGATCAATTAACTCCCGCCGGTGTTGTTGCTAGGCGACAGGCGCAGCTCCTCCAAATGTAAAGGCAAAAAAAAAAAAAAAAAAAAAGGGAAGGGAAGAGCTGGTGACGTTCAGGATGCCGCCCCTGAACTGGGACACGGATCAGGTGCGTGGACTCCGTCTGCGGTGCAGCACAGGTGATTTAAATCAGGTCCTCACGGAGCTCCGCCCATCCCATTAGGTAGAGGGAATGGAAACACCGGTCTGGGACTGGAAGTGGATAAAATATGATCCATGAAATCCAGAGTTCTGGAGTGTTGAGCTTCAACAACTACATTTATTTAGTTATGTTTTTTCATTTTAAGTTTATCTGTAAATATTGTCAGATGGGTCCTTTTTCATGACTTTTTCAATGAATTAAATTGGCAAAAAACTACAAATATTTATTGAAGTACATTATGAACATGTATGATTTTGCCGGTCCATTTCTTTGTTTTGACCCTTTTGCTTCGTTGGCTATACTGGAACACTTTTGTGACAGCAAAGATGCATTTTCTTTTCTAATTTTATCACTGCTTTCTCTCTCTCCTCTTTCTTTCGTTCTGATCTCGGCGATTCAGGTTGTTCAACCATCTGAACTCTAGTTTTTATAAAACAGCAATCTAACTGATGCATGGAGAACAAACCTTCACTTTATTAGTAATAGTGGGGCATTTTTTTTGGCCTTTGGTTTATGTAAGAACTGTGATTTTTCTCTCTCTCTCAGTGATCAGCTATTTTCTTTTTCTTTTTTTATCTAATAATTGACGAAATAGTTTCAAATAACCAGATTCCCGCTACGATTCATCTTCTCCCTGTGTGATTAGCATCTCACAAAGCATTCGTCGGCGCTTTCCTGCCGCCGCTCAAATCCTATAGCTCATGAATCTATTTCCCAGTTAAATAAATTATTCAAAGTTTTATCAAAGAGAAGAGAGACGTTTGATCCTTTGCTAAATGAAGCAAAACGTTAACGTGTACAGATGGGCTGTGATGAAAGTCAGCTCCACTCTGACAAAATACAATTAGTTTTTAAAGTTTAACAACATAATGAGGCGCTAAATGCAGCTTCCATGATCTAACAGCCCGTCCTCAGTAAGCAAACCATCAAATGAGTGCATCTAAATCAGCTGCAAAATTTATGCTGCTTTTCAGCATGTAATTGTTGCACCTTCATCTGATCCCTCATTGTGTCTGTGTAAACACGGACGTTGTGCACGTTTCACACGTGCACTCCAGAATTCGGTCTATTCACAAAATGCGTTGGCTGCACTCGACCTCTCAACGGGTCAGAGAAAGGTCACGGTGGCGAATAAAAGCAAAGGAAGACAGGTGATGTTAAAATGAACATTTATAATGACTCTTTGTTGCCGTCGCAAAAATAATCTTTAAAAAACAATTCATTTATTAACACTGAAATGCTGACTTCACTGGTAGTCCACGAGTCATAAAACACAACTCACTGAATTTCTTTTACAAACACAGTACTACAGTTACATTAAATAGTCATTACTGTTAAATCTATCGATGAATAATGTTCAACTCAACTAATAATAATAAAAAAAAAACAAGAAACAATGACACTTTTAAAATCCTCTCATTCCCTCGCCATAGTAGTCGTTGTCATTTTAGCGACAGTGTATCGTTTAGAAAATATTCCGCTTCCGAGATGTTTCGCCGTCAAAAGCAGAAAACAGACTGGCAGCATAACAATAATGGCACATGAGCTCAAACGTCAGACAATTGGGTTGATGTTGTTCAAGGGGAGCGGAACTGGGACGGGACCATTCCAGTGGTTTAACATTTAGTCATGGAGGCTGGATGCCTTTTGGCTCAGTAAAGAATTATTTGGCACTCGTGCAGACAATATTTATCATGAAACGCTTTCCCTTTTTTCTTTTATGGCACAATTAGACATTTTCCTCTCATTTCTCGATATAATTAGGACTTTTCCTTTTAAACACACATAAATGCTGTTCTAGAAAGCCCTTTAGGTAGTTAGTACTGCGGACTTTCACAGATTCTGCTGGTCAGAAACGTCGAGCAGTGCACCCCAATCACTTTTTTCTTCGGCTGGACTACTTGATCTTATGCTGTCAGTCCACTTTTGTTCTGAGATGGAAAGGAACAGAGGTCGAAAGAAGCGAAACCAAAGCCCGACAAAGAAACTTTTACAACAATGACGCGAGAATGGTTTGCGAGGTGCTGGCACGCTTTCTTCAGTCGACACTGGAGCAAAAGCGTTCAGCCCTGCGGCGTTGTCCTGGTAACCGGAAACCAAAAGAAGAGTCTTGCAGGATTTTTGACGGTAAAATATTCCAACACAACACAACACACGAGTTCTTGGCGGATGGAGAAGGTCAACCAAGTTCACGGGAGGTTCAGAGGGTCAAAGTCAAAAAATGGGCCTCGTATCTGCTCGGCAAAGAATCCTGTAATTTCTCAGACGAAAGGGCTCAGAGGTACGTTAATCCTGTTAAAGGGCGGGCACAGTAGCAGGCGCTCGGTGTGATGAAACCGTGATAGGCAGCGAGACTCAGGGAGAGGAGGTTGTAAGAGAGGATCAAGCAACCTGAGCCTTTTTGTAGCTTTTGAAACCAGTCCTAGCCTTCTGGTGAAAGGGCTCCGTGGGGGGGGGGGGGGGGGGATGTCCCGGATACATTTGTGAGTGAAAATTAGAAAATTAAACACAACATAACAACTTTTGGAATGATGATGTAATTCATTTGGCATTCAAAAAGGTGACGCAGAAGGGACAAAATAATGTGAGAACTGTCATCCCCGTAGCCGCCCGGCTGAAAGTCCAAAAGGTGTCCTCTGTGGTTTCTGTCCTGTCGAGGCTGTCTTCGTTTCGCCGGCTATGCATCTTTACGATCAGCCAAACCTTGAGGCTCGCATCCCTCAGCGCCCTCATCTCTCTAGCACTTCAAGTCCCAATTAGCTGGAGGAATGAGGATCATTTCCTAATGTGTAATTTAAAGCCCGAAGAAACAAGAGAAAAGGTTTCGCACATTAGTTCACGGCAAAGCACCCAAGTGATTGACGCGAGCCGCTGCCGGAGGGAATGTGAAGGAGAAGCCTTCAAGTGAGGAAACAGGTGCTAACTTCTCTGTTTAATCGCAGACCCCAGCCCTACCCAACATTCGTAAAAAAAAAACCCTGCAGGGATCAGGGAATAAAGAAATAGACGTAGCATCAGAGCAACAGCGAAGAATGGCAAAAACCAAAAAGGACTGAAAGTCAACGTGGTTTGCTTCATTTCACACCCAATGTGACCCACCGATCAGTAAAGTGCATTTATGCAACACCAAACAAACAAGATAATGTCGACAGCGAATCGGAAGTTGTGTTAAAACATGTCTGGATCATGACTGTGGCCGCGTGAGGCCTACCTGACTATAGCTGAAATCTGTTATTGACATAGATATTAACTCTACGTGTGTTTGACATTCCTGCCCTGAATTTACATTAAAGACATTCAAACATAAAGTAAAAAAAAAAAGAGTAAAATGGGTACATTCATAGATTAGATCTGGGCTTTCAAGCTGTGACATTTAGAAAATAAGATAAATGAAAACCAATAAGGGACAGGCTATATGAGGTTCACGCTGTTTGTAAAAGAAAGGCATGCCCGACATCCTTTAAAAAAAAAACACAAGGCGCCAATGCGCTGAGTAACATTTTCACGTTTGCTTGTTTCACATTTCAATACTCCTCGCTGTACCTAAAAATCCGCCTTTCTCTGATGGGATGTTGAGAGGTGATGAGAATTGGATCTGAGATGTGTGTGTGTGTGCGTGCGTGTGTGCGTCTACTTTTTTGGGCCAACATGATACTAATGAGCTCCCTCCCAACTCACGGCATAAAAAAATTAAAAACTTTTTCCAACATGAGGCGAGTAAACTTAAGTGCTTTACATTTGACTGCATGCAGTGTTTATGCTTCTGAATGTTGCGAGACCAACTCGCAGATTTTTGTGGTTTTTATTTCTATTTTTTTCCTCCGTAATTTACTTTGATACCATGCAATAGAAGACGTGCAAAAAGATAACACCGAACTCCACAAACACATTTTTTTTTTTGATTGTTAATGGGTATGTTATGAATGCTTATAACATGTTATGCTTAGTCCATGCTGGCCTATAGAGACATTTGTGAGACAGCAGTACTTTAAGCCACAGGTCAAACAAACACACAAGGGATGCATGGAGTGTAAAACAACATGGATCCATAAAAAATCACAATCTTTAACTCTTACTCTATGTACCTATGGGGAAGAAAAAAAAAAACAATGCACAAAAAGGTTCTCTGTCCTTTGTTTTCTCAAGTTATGTATTTGATTATCTTTTCTTAACTTAAAAGACAGCGTTTGTTTGGCACTTGATCAGCACTTCTAAACAAGTTATTGATATCTAACATTTGATCGCACATCTACAATTTCAGAAGCTGCAGAGGTCTAGTTTGGCACATGTTGAACTATGGAGTCTATTATTACTTTTACTATCTTACCAATAATGTATAGCGTCCTATACACCTCGTCGTGTGCTCCAGCCTTTCGGAGCACGTCCCTAATCAACAGACCAGACATCTTTTCAACTAAAATATTTTGTATAGTTTACTTATCAAATAGCAGCATTTTCATAACTTACAAAAAGTACATGTAAACCTATTCATTCAAAATCGTAGTAGTTTCAAAGGTTCGTACAACAGACATGAAACACAAAAACAGGACGACATGCTACTATATTGCTTCCAATATTCTTTACATTTTCTTACTGTCAAACTAAATCATCAATGACAGAAATATGGACGGACACCACCGGCTGATGATGAGTCATCATAATGCACAAACAAATCGCGAAGCTAATCTTAATCAGGCTTTAGTTGGCACTCGCATCATCCACACAAATATAACATAGTTCACATTGCATTGACAACGCTGGACTGCATTTGGACTACAAACTAGAATAGCTACAATAAAGTACATATAGATCATATGACATGACATATTGTATTCCACAGAAATGAATTCTAGTAATCTTCAGATAAGAGGATATGCATAAAGGATGTCTTCTTTTTTTTTTTCTCGGCTTGAGGTCACAAACAAGTTCCCACCCGACTCGCTCCGTCTTATGCAATCTGTCCTGACTAGGGTTCCGTTTAGAGGCTGGAACTCGAGCTCAGTTTGTTCAGCCAACATGTTAATATTCGTTCAACCAACATTTACCATCTTTTGGAAAGAAATAAAACCCAAAAGCCTTTCTCTTCCAGTAATAAAAGACCAATAGTTCCTGGTCTTAGCTGTTCTAATCTCCTTCCTCGGACGGAATCTGATACGTTGAGCTAACATTGCTGGTTGGTCTTGCGGGTGTCACAGTTTTGGGAGGCGGGGTGTTTTTCTGTGCATTTTAGCCTTGTGAACTCTATGGCCTGGGAAAATTATTTTCAAACCCTCATGACCTATAGTGCATAACCCCCCCCCCCCACCCCACCAACAGCACACCCAACACGCCGGCCATGAGAAGACAAGACAGGAGGAAGGAGAAAGAGGGAAAGAGCACAGTGACAGAAGAAGCGCAGACGGAGATTGGGTCACAGGAGGACCGGGGGTGGGGGGGGGGGGGGAGGGGGGATAAAATGCTGAGCGAAAGAGGAAAGTTAATGAGGGGGCAGAGAGAACTAGTATTTGGTACGATGTGTCGATCGGAAAGCTTAAGAGGTGAGCTCTCTGCAGTCAAGCAGTCCAGTTGCATCGATAAAGCATCCCGTTTTGTGCTTGTATATTATCATATGCTAAAATGTTGGGCAGTAAAAAAGGTGTTGCTAGAAAGCCAGGTAGGAGTTATGGATGACGAAGCCTTCCAGAAAGGCTCCCCAGTCGCCAGAGTCACGCCTAATGTCCGGACGCAGAGTCGCTATCAACGCGTTCAAATCCCTTTACTTTCAAACATGATTTACAAAAATGAAAGAAAAAAGGCAATTTGTTAAACCCCGGTAAAAAAAAAAAAAAGAAAAGTTAAAAAACGTGGGAGTTCAGATTTTTTGGGATGCTAGTCGGTACCAACCCTCACAGCCGTGCATTCAGGAAGGTGATCATAGAGCTTGGGTAGATGGGGGGGCTCTTTAAAGATAATAAGAGAATACTGTGCAGGGAAAATATGGTGGGAACAATTTTATGGTTCTCTGATCAGAAGATGTCCGCTAATTTGAGTGCAGTGCATCGGTACCGGTAAACGGAAACGTCCCAAGACGCCGGGGCAGATGTCCCTTCTGTCTGTATTGGTGGGTCTTGTGTATGCGACATAGATGTGCACATTAAAATATACTCACATCCCTGCACGGACAGACACGGTGTACATTGTGTTCTAAATGTCTCACAGTGCAGTCTTCAGAGACCCAGTGTACTCAGCATGAACACCACGGATAGCAGCGCAAATGGAAGCCAAGGTAATCTTCGAGTGCTCTAGTCAATTAGCCTCCCTGCATTAGACAAACAATCGCCCATAAAAGACAACAAAGCCAAAACACTTCACGTTTTACTACGCCCCCCCCCCCCCCCCCCAGCCCAAGTTGGCGAGCGTTATCGTCTTTTGGGAACGATAACAGGCCGTCTGGATTAACTGCAGAATTGGGTTTTTTGTCTCGACGCAAATTGGGACGGACGTCTCACAGAAAAAAGTGAGTCGAAAACCTTCTGTTCCAAGTGTCATTCGACTTCCCTTTTATTGGTGTGTGTGTGTGTGTGTCTCTGGACTATTTGGTACCCTTAAAGGCAATCGATTATTTGTTCACAGATATAGGTTCATACAGCTTTTCTTATCAGAACACTTTTGTAGTGCTCAATGTCGTCTGCTCCAAGGTAGCTTAGGAGTTACAAATGAATGACTAAGGCAAAAATGATTGTAAAATCGAGAGAATAGCCAATTTATTTGGGATTGCGATGTTCAGACTGGCTCAGTTTTCATCATGACGTGTTAAAATCAATCCCTTTTCGTGAGGCAAGGGCGAGGGGAGGTCGGATCCAACGGGCTTACGGAGCTTACTAGCGAGGTTCGGATTTCCCAGTAAAGGAGGTATATAAACCTAATCCTATAGCACCAAGAAAGGGTTAAAGAGCAAAATAGTTTTGTGAGTTCGTATAATATGCAAATATGTTTCTGCGTCTGTGTGTTTGTGGGAGCGTTACCTACGTGTCTTCGCGTAAAATACATTTATACATTCCTGTGTGTCTCCTCTGTCCTCTCACATCGATTAGTTGACCCCTGAACTCTACTCGCAGACAGCAGCAGTGAAGTTCAGACTGGGGGTTTGAGTTATACATTTCTTTCACTGCAACACAATATTTGATCCCTGTAAATAAAAAATAGCAATAGGCTAATATTGTTTTTTTTTTTTTACATTCATTTCAGCCTGCAATTCACAGGTTTAAATAATTTGTGTTTGAATGAGACCATGTCAATAAATAAAGAATAGCAAAAAAAATAAAAATAAAATACCTAAATTTAGAAACTTCAATTATGATATGAGCCAGAATGCAACATACTGTATGACTTCGTTAAAGAAGTTATAATCAGATTGCTTCCCCCCCACACATTAGACTGAGGTGACCTCAGGTGCTCGTCGTGAAACCCCTAACCTTTAACCTCCCCGCATTGCGCACAAAGAGCAAGGTTTGTAAAACAGAGCTCAGACAGCTGGCTGGCACTTCATTCTGGCACGCTCAACTCGCCGGGAGCTGAGGTTTGCAACTGAAATCGAAAGCAACGAAATCTGAACAGAAAAAGAAAAGAATAAATAGCGATGAGGTTTTGGAGGAGGGCAGCCTCAGCCGGGACTCTGCAGCTTGGCAGTGGACCAGATCGCCTTACTCTGATCGCCATTGTCAAAAAGACTCGACACAAACTTTTTAAAAAACATCAGGACCTAAGTCCTAAAAACACATTCACATATCACGCACACTTGGTTGTCTCCCCCCCCACCTCCTCCTTTGTGATTCTCTCGTTTGATACTGAAATATTGAACAGATATTTGGACGTTTCTTTTTCAAACCCATCGTGACCCTCTCAATTCCCTTCTTTCTCTGTCTTCATCCTTTCCTCTTTTCCTCTTTTTTTTTCCCTTTTAGCCCACCTTTTGTGGGTTGGTGGCGCGCACGCCCTGCTCGTAAGTGATCCGCTGGCTGATCAGATACTGCGCTGCTTGCGTAGCGGCTGGCGACCCTGTTATGGTAACTTTACGGTTCCGAGTACCAGGAATGAACTCTCCCTTTTTGGAGATTTGGATGCGGGCTCCTGTTAGCTCCTGGTACTCTACCAGCGTTTTCCCTCCTTTCCCCAAAATGGCACCAACCAGATTCTCGGGCACAGCGATCTCAACCACGTCCTTGGCCCCGTCTGCTAGCTTCTCTGTCGCCAGCAGGGAGGAGGCCATCAGTGGGGATGAAGCATTTAGATAACCGTTGGAAGCCCCTGTCGCGGCTGCAAGAGAACCCAGGGAGAACCCCCCAAGGGCCGCAGCGGGGTGGCCTACACCGCCGGAGGCATCGCTGGCATAGGAGGCCAGTAGGTTAGCGGCAGCAGCAGCGGCTGGGTTAGCACTAGCTGCTACTGCAGCGAGGACCCCGGAAGCGGCTGCCGGGTTGAGGCCCAGGCCCAGGGTGTTAGTATTGTAACCGTAGCTGGCCAATGTGTTGAGGGCTGAGGTTATGGCCAGCAGATCGTTGCCAGAGAAGCTCGACATAGTGGCAGGGAAGGCGCCCATACCCGTCAAGCCAGCCTGGCCCAGGAGGCTGGATGCAGTGGCAGCTGCCGCAGCTGCGTTGGGCAGCACCTCGGCCGTGTTAGCGTAGGGGGATCCAGTGGGGTTGGAGTTGGCCACCGGGCCAGAGACGTTGGAATAGCTTATGTTGAGGCAGCTGCTGCTCTGAGGGTCCTCCTGGATCTTCTGCACGATGATTTCCACAGCCTTGCGGTTCTGTTCGGGTTCCCCACTGATGGTCACTACTCTCTCCTGAAGGTTGATGCCTTCTGGCTTCTGGGAGAGCTGCACCCAGGCCCCTGACTGCTCCATCACTGCCTTCACTGTCGCTCCACCCTTGCCAATGATCAGGCCAGCTGTGCTGTTGGGCACAATCAATTTGGCCTGCAGAAAAATAGAAAAATGGCAGCAATAAGAGGTAACAAGAGAGAGATTTAACAGCCATAAGCGGCCGACAGGAAGAGGGACATCTCCCTCCGAGCTGGAGTACGACACCGGCCTCCGCTTTACTCAGCGATTCGCTAATCCCAGGGGTTTAAGGCTGCAGCTGCCACACGGCTCTGTTAGCTATGAAAGACTGGAGGTAAAAATAACCACCTAACCTCACATTTTCCTGACCCTACCAGACTGTGGGCGACGCCGACCCGCAGAAGACTCTCAACTAACAATGAGGCGAACCTGGAAGTGAACCGTTCCTTCCACGTAGCAACCACAGGCCCCAGCGACTGTACTCTAGCTCACCTGCTTGACACGGTCAGGGTTGACGGTGGTCTGCGGCTGCAGTATGCTGACTGGCTCGGGTTTCTGGGCGCTCTGGGGCATCTCGCGGACCTTCTCAGCAATGAAGTTGTGGACACCGTTGAGGGCTTCGACTGTGCCCTGTATCAGACAGACGCGCTCTGTTGTTCCTGAGACAAGAAAGGAAGAGCGGGACAAACAAAGCGATCAGAGAATGCAATTTGCTTTCAGGGTTTTCCTGGGGAAAAAAAGAAGAAGTTTTTTTTGGGGGGGGGGGGGGTTCTGGGTAAATAGAATTTACATTTATGTTTTAATACGTCTTGGCAATGAAAAATGTTCCTTAGCAATTCCCAGCCTTCTTCATTTACACAATCAACAGAGAAACAGATTAAAAAAGAATGGTGCATGTTTAGTAAACCAAGGAGGGGGGAGGATTCCTTCTGAATGAGGTAACTCTTTCAATGCTGTAATACTGAGCCTGTCCTTGCCTTGCAGCTCTAACAGACGAGACACACACTTGTTCCTCCCCCCCCCCAGGCTTCTTTCTACACACACACTGATGACCCAACAGGCATTCTGTTGCCATGGCAAAGGGGCCAATCCGTGTAAACAGGTGACGCAACAGCGAGTCTTTTATATTTGTCTGCTTGATGTTTAAAAACAGTCTCCCCTTTAATTTAAAAATCACAAAATGTCCAAAATGAACAGCAAAATTCTAAATAATGCTATTATTTTAGTGATGGAAACATTTTTTCATTTTATTCCTTTAAAATTCATTGTTGATCTTTTTGTCTGAGCAGCGCTGCTCTGCTTCATCATTGTCATTTATCATCCCCCCCTAGACAATAAAAAATAAAAATCCAAGGTAATTTGTCAAAATTATAACTGCTTAGCTTTCTACAACATCTAATAATTGCATTAAATATGTCATTTCAAACATCAGGAAAAACAGCAGAAGCTTTTAATTAGGCAAAACGGAGGAACGGGTACCTGACCGGGAATCAACCTTAATTAGTTAAGTTGATGATAATAGATAAAGCACTACAAAATGCACAAAGACAATTAAAACCATCTGAGATAAGACATTTGTCCTTATTTCTCACTTGTGCTTCATAAAAGTCAAGGGAAGTAAACAAAAACACAAACTTTTCCAGAGGTCACATCGTGTTATGGGGCTTGAATGAGGTCCTCACAGTTTGGTGTCATTTTGCTGCACCTGCCCGTCATTCCCGAAGCGACATCGTGACAGGATGGAGCCTGCGACTGCAGACAATTGTCCTGTTGCACTTTTTTTTTTACGTCGGAGACATTCCTCTGCTTGTCACACAGGAAGCTTTCTAGGCACCGGCTGCCGCAGACATGTGCAAAAATGTCCAAAAAATCAGGCTTGAAAAATCAGATAAACAATGTCATTTCATGATGAATCCATTTCCCGTCCTTTCTTTTTATTTCTATTCAAAACGGATTGAAATAAGGATTCTTGATGTGCAGTGCAGACGCATTTGAGATACAAACGAGCACAGAAAATAAAGTTCAAACTACACGAATGTCACATTTCAGCCGCCACCCTCGTCGCTTCCGAAATTACTTGCATCAGTCTCCAATCTCTCTTTAACTGTGACAGATTCCATAATAAAACTCCGGGATTTAAGACGCAGTAAAAGTTCGTTCTTGTTGGCAGGAAGAAGGAGAAATATGTCAGTGCCCATGAGGGCAAACATCCCAGCCTGCAGCATTCCCCGGAGGCCGATGACTCTCATGCCGTCTATCCTGATACCAGACATCCTTTCTGTCTTGTTGCAAGACCAAGAATCTGCCACTGCAAATCCTTTGTCTGATTTATTCATATTGTTGGTTTGCCACGTATAAAATATCCCCCCCACAACTACTAAGTACTCACCAGATTTTATTCACGCTGCAAGCTGAGCCGGGTTGCTGCAGCTGAAACGTCCATGCCGAATATACTCATTTGGTTGTTGCCTTATTATGGCATGATTCTGAAATCTACACGATGAAACATGAAGTGGTGCAAATCTCTCTGAACTTTTCACTCTGCATCACACCCTGCTCAGAAGACCCACACAATCACTCTGAAAGATTTTAATGCTTCATACATCCAGCCAGGCATAATAAGCTATAGTCAGACAAGTAATACTAGCTATTACCGCTCGGTAAATAAAGGCAGACTGTCGGACACTTTGGATAAAAGCTCGCATCAGTTGGGACTGCGGTAATAGAACAGTCTGTCACATTAAAATCTATCTTCCAGGGTAGGACTTTTGATCAGTGCTTAAAGAATACGAAATCATCTTTGGTCAAACACTACAATTTATTTGAGCGTTAAATGGCAAGATTTCCTTTAGCAAAAGATGATTCCAACAGGTGGACATTGATTTGGCAGCTATAATATCCCAATTTGGGAAGATGTCCATTATTTAAATTTGTATTTCAGTCATTTGGTAGACTTACAGCTGACATTAAAAAATAAATCTTGGCTGCAGAGGCTGAATTATCTCGTCTCTTCATCATTAGAGTGAGGTAATGCTCCTGTATTCCTGTTATGCAGCTTTTTTGGAATTTCATTGCTCTTTCCTGACTTGCAAATGCTAACAATATAGATATAGATGCGTATAGTGGCGTAAATAGTGGCATAAATGCTTCTGCGCATGTGTTGACGACCACAAAGGAAGTGTCACTGTGACATATCCGTCTGCTAACTGCTAACATTTCACATCGCGGCTTCATTTTTAATTTAGCCCCGGTATTTTCTGAATCCCTTTTTAATATTCCCTTATTGACCGATTTCCACCTTTCTAATTTCCACAGTACGCCGTACTGCTCAAAAATCAGATTTACCCTTACGAAAATAAGGCGAAACCTTGGCCGAAGTTTGGCGGTATAATGGACATGGACATCTTTGATCACATTCTGTTATCTTAGCACCAGAGGGTCACATCACTTTACCGTCAGAGGAGACATCAACGGAATGTGGAGATACCCCACCTGCCAAATACCACTTGCTGTCAACACAGGAGGCAGAACAGTACTTCAGAATATTACAACATACACGCAGTGTGACATCACAGCGGCCTTGGCCGTCTGTCCATACTGTACAAAGTAACTCCGGGGCCGACTGCACAATGCAGGAGGTTTGAAGTTTTGATTCTAACTTTATGTTCAAATCGTGAACTCCTACGACTTCTCTCTGCAGCTGCTTAAATATGCCGTTGTGAGTAGGTGTGTGTGTTTGTGTGCGTGCGTGCGCCGAATGCACGGTGTGAGTGGGTGAATGCATCGCGCGCTGCTCGGGGGCTTGAGCGATCCAGCCGAGAGTTCAAATGAGATTCAGACCAGATAATTAAAACAGAAACGCTCCGCTTTGCTGTACGAGGAGAAAAGGAGCTCCGGAAAAAAAAAAAAAAGATATAAAGAAGTATGATGTCATCTAATGGAGGCCGGAACGCTCGAAACTCCGAGAAAACAAGTCCAAGAGAGCGAGTGTGAGTGGGGTTTGTTGGGGGGGATCTTGGCGTGAGGTGGGGCAGCTTAGGAGAGGGGTCATGTCCACAGAGTGAGATTGAAACAATCTATTTCTGGTCCTGCCCCCCCCCCTGCTTACATACAATCATGCATCATCCACACACTTCACTCTCTCTGCTCATCCATCTCAGTGCACCACAGGGCCCCATTGTGCACTAACCATCAGGACCCACGGATCCGCCGTCTCATGTCTTACGCCGACAAATGGGAAATGCGAGGTGGGTGGGAGCCTCAGACTGAGTTATCACAGAGGACTGCAGGAGAAAATGGCTGCACCAGTCCCTGTCCCTTTATTTATTTTTTTTAGCTTGCGATTGCGTTGTAATCGTGCTCGGGCTGCGGCACGACGAGAGACGAGGGCGTGAACCGTCTGAAGCCGACGGCATGGTGTGTTAGCCCAGCTGATTCGACATTAAAGGAAGGTGAACTACGCACGGCGGGTACATTCGACGTGCTGAAAGGGTAAATCAGGATGGGATTCTTTGTTTTTATTGCCATCTACAGTAGCAGTTTCATTTTACTTTGTAGGAAATCTACCCAATCGTATTGGTGCCAGCGCGCTCTCCCTGAACTCCGCACTCATCACGATAATGAGTAGGGGGATGGGCAGAGCAGGTGTTTGGCCAAGAACGCAACCGTAATCCATAGAGAGGAATAACAAGCGCATATCATATCTAATCTGAGCCCAACGCAGTATAGTACTTCCCGTTGCTGTAGCTAGCTATCGTTAGCTCAGTGAGCTAGGGTGCTAATGACTGCAGCGCACTGGATAGCGCCTAGAGCGCAAACACATATCACAGCGAGAGTCACGGCCAGAAGCGCAACTCTGCTAAATTGAGCAATAATCCCAGAGGAGATTTAGATCCGGTGTGTTGTGCCCCCCCCCCAAAAAAAATCAAAGGTCCATTTTTCACCTAAAAATCCTGACGTTTCAAAAAACATTCAAATGTTTCACCTTTTGCGATAGGAAATGAGTTGCAAAACAATCGACTGTGTTTTTCCTTTATTTTATAATAATAAAGATATGAGTGAACTGATCAAATCCCATTTTACAGTCTTTGTGTACAGCCGCAGATTTTAAACCGGTACATAAGAGGGTCTAATAAATAGAGAGTAAAACGTCTACTGCCGCAAAGGAATTATTTGCCTGCTTCAGTTATAGAAAACATCTGGACCTAATAAGCAGCGAGACGCTCGGCACCTGCTATTTTTCAGCAGGTTGTAGCCTCCTCTGGGGCATGAAGGACAAACACCCAGACTCCTCTAGGACTCAGGCTTTTTATATTTGCAATATAAGACGGTTCAGCTTTGACCTCCACGTGATGAGGGTCACCGAGCTCCATGAGCATCGTTCTGCTGTCATTTATTGAATGAGGCTTTACAGGACTATCAATGCTGTTGACGTGCACTGCGCCACAAACGCCTGAGCTCATCTTTGGGCGTGTATGAAATGGTAGCCCTGTGCAATGTTTGCAGACAAGTCAGACAAAACCTTGTCATGCAAAAAAAAAAAAAACCTGCAACTCTTTCAAAACCAAAAGCAACTGGAGGCTCGAATGCTGCGTCTGAAGTCTGTGCCATCTCTATGCACGTGCACACACAATTTGGATAAGATTGTGGTTTAAATGCTCTGCAGCTACTCATAGGAGGACCCCCCCCCCCAAAAAAAAGGACTTGTCAAAGGTTCTCTAGCAGAAAATCTCCTCACAGCTGGATAACGATCCAGACGGCTCCTCTCATATAAACAACTCTTTACGTGTTTCCGTTTTAATTGCCGAGTGTCCGTCCTTACCTGGGTAGAAGTCTTTGGATTTAGACAGCTTAATGGTGGCACCCGTCTCTTTCTGCAGTTGTACGATGGTCTGGCCGCCCTTGCCAATTATAGAGCCGGCTGCATAGCTGGGGATCAGCACCTTCAGGAAGTACTCGCCCTCCTCTGGGGGGGGGGGGAGACACACAAAGTGGGAAAGGGTTACAGCTTGTATATTAGTTCTGCACATCATCGTATGGCCCATACTGGTGCACCCAATACCCCAAACTGCAAGCACAACGGCATAATGGGAAACAATCCCTTTGACGTTTGTGCGAGCGGAAAGGACACAGCCCCCATGTTTGTCTATCCTCTCGTGAAGCGAAGGCACCTTTAGGATTTGTTGCAGATTTCAGTGCTTTCGCATTCATCAGAGACCGGTGACACGTCCTGTCCCAGATTTCTCGTAGAGTAAACGGTGACCTCCTTTCCAGTTTGCAGAGGTCTAATTTTAACTGTTTTCAAGAAGTCTGAGCAACCTTTAACTAAAAGCAAAGCCAGGCCCGGTGCTGCCGTGAGCATTCGTCCGACACGCACAAAGGGAATGTTGAATTAACGGTTCAATGTGGACGCGAGAACAAAGAGGACTAAATGCAAACACACTGTCGTTAACCATGTGGTTCATGAATGCCACCGCCGAGTGAGCCTTCTTAATTAACAAGCATAAGACTAACATATGGGAGCCAATCCCACAGATTTGTTCAAAGCCTATACTGCCAAGATGGTCTTAATCTCCTCCATTTTGGAAGGGGCCTCTACGGATTGCTGTGGCTTGAAGCAGTCCGTGATCGGAAGCAAGACAGTTTGAAGAAATTGCAGCGGACCGCGTTTCCGGTTTCCGGCTGGTAAAGTTGATTTTCCTACAATGAAAATTAAAAATTTATTTAGCACCAAATGGGACATCGAAGAAATCCATCGAAGAAATCCCTGATCACATTGAGTGCACTAATCCACTGGAAAAGCAATCAACCACATATTGAGCATGGGCACAAATATAATTAATCTGCCAGCAATACATCAGAAGCGGATTTATAGACGTGGGAGCGACCGTGATTCCCGACTGAAAATACATCGATGACATCAGGGTAAACACTCGGTACAGTTGTGCTCTCGGCAGCGATACCAATAATCCCCCCCCCCCCCCCCTGCATGCTGATTTTCGATGCAATGACGTCATGTTCAGTCTTTTTCAGCAGCCTCAAGGGTAACGTCTCTAGAGCGGGCGGAGATGTAAAAAAATAAAAATAAAAGGCACTGTCCATCGTTGTAGAACGACGGTTTACAAAAAGGTTTTCCAGGTGGCGTGAAGCAGATTTCCAAACGCAGATTCAAAGGCGCATCGTGTCGGTGCACACCGGGACTTATAGACGGTATCGGAACGGGGGCTCGATGGGAGGATGGCGGAGAACCGCCCCGCGTGGAGGCCGACCTGTTGCCTCTGTAACGCACTCATTAGATTGAGACGTGAACGAACATGGCACGATGTGACATGAAGGAATTTCTCAGGCCAGATGTGAGCTCTCGCCCTTACTGCATTAATATGCCCCTCATGTTCCATTCAGACACAGGCTGGTTCTCGTGCACATCACCCAGAACCAACACGCACAACCATGACGCGATAGTTCACGGACTTCACTTCTGATTTTGTTTAATTGGCTACGGCTGTGGGGACAGTACCGCATTATTAGCAAGATTTAACTAAGAGCGCAGACATGAGACGAATTTTGACACGCGCAATTAAAACAGGCGAATATTTCATGATATGTATCTGCGTGGAGATGAACCTTTACACAGACGGCGATCTGTATCTGTATCACAACAAATAATAAAATGACCTTGGTGGAAAAATAAACATCACGAACGTCAGACACGGTTAAACATCGAGGTTTCGAGCCCTCGCTCCGAATCGCAGGATATCTGACGTCGTACCAACGTGGAAAAAATGTCAAATGAGGAGATGCTGATTGCAAAACGTTCAAAGACCTGTTGTTGCCAGAAAAGCCTAAACCCAATGCGTAACTTTCTGCTTTTCTTCAACCGGAGTGAACCCAGCAGGGACGGGAGGCACTCAGATTCCCTCCGTCGCCCCTCGCGGCCACGTTTTGCTGTCGTTAGTCAATAATTAATTCTGTCCTAGTGTCACAGATCACAGTAACAGGTTTTAATGGCGTCATGTGGTAGCGTAAACATGACAATCTGTTGCTGCAATCCGCCAGGGAATGGAACCAGTGGGGTGTTAGTTCAAATCCCTGCTTCCAATAGTGGAAATATGGCTTGGAGGAGAGACACTGGATGCTGAGCCAAATGTGTTTTCGTTAAGTCACTATCGGGGTGGGTGGGTCAGGAATAAACGCCTTGTGACCGTCCTTCCTCTTTCTCACGAGCCTTCCACGTACACATTCTGCATTTTAATGGGACTAAACCTGCCGCCGAGAAGCAGCGAGGACGATGGCACAAAAAACGAGTGACGATGGCCAAATGAGATTTAGGTCCACGAAACAGCTTGTAGTCTCACATGATGGACAAATTCAACAAGTCAAGACAAAAAAAAACGAAGAAGAAGAGTTTGAGGCTCACCCATTCTGAGATCTGCTGCTTCACGAGTCCTCTGTCAGATCGGCAT
>NC_090906.1:11705495-11750178 GCF_040956055.1 Brachionichthys hirsutus | reverse complement strand
ATCTACCTGTTTCCTCTCCCATTCCATCATCCAGAGCCCCCCCCCCCCCCCATTGCTAAAATAAAAATGCACGCTTGCATCATTAAGAGTGCCTGCATGTAAATCCATCTTTAGGGGGAAGGGCAGGGATTATACCGGCTCAGCCTTCTTCCCCACTTCCCTGTTTGCTGTCGCAAACAAAACGAGCTGCATTGTGTGCCGCAGCATCATCACCATCATCATCGTCATCATCTTCGTCATCATCTTCAATCAATTGAAGTAATTTACAATTAAACCTCAAAAATATTACAGCTAAAAAAAGAACCATAATATTGACTAAATCTAAACCAATAGTTCCAAAACTACCCCGCTGCTCACAAAGTTCCTGCTACGCCAGCACCTGTTAGCACGTCGGCTAGCCCAGCGGGCCCCCGTGGGTCCCCTGTTTTCATCCTTCAGTTTAGAACTGGGTCTGCAGGTATCCGGTTCTGCTGCAGGTCGCTCCTTTCGTCTGCTCTCGCTGCTCTCTCCGTCCTCTTCACATCCTCTCATTGCCACGCTTTCCATCTTTTTATTCTGTCTCTTTGTGTTTCTCTCTTTTTTTTTTTACAGTCAGCTACAAACTAACTTTTTGCCCATTTGTGCAGCTACAGTTCCCTCCGGCTTCCTTTCTGGCTCCGCCACTGAACGGATTGCTCCCTTTATCTGGATACTTACTTTTCAGATAAAGCATATTATGATAAATCAAATGAGCTTTGTGCATCTGTGTGTGTGTGTGTGAAATATGAAAGGGAAATTAAATTTGTTGACAGCAGGTTAATTGCTTTTAAAGAAAACATACAACGAATAAGTATAATTGATTTCATCCCATTACTTCTCCATTATTTATTAAATATGAATTCCTCATAAGCCTACGAGAAGAAAAAATATTATATGAATGCCACAATATAAATATGTACAATATAAATAACAATAATAAAACACATGCATTAGGTGGTGTTACTTCATTTATCATGGATCTATCTATCTATCTATCTATCTATCTATCTATCTATCTATCTATCTATCTATCTATCGACACAAACTTTTTAACTTTTTGTAACTTTTCAAACCTGTTACTTCAAATACTCTGTATTTGTACTTGTATAGGTGTGTGCGTGTGTGCGTGCGTGTGTGCGTGCGCGGTGGGAGGGGTTTCTAATTAGCAGCGTTGTGGCGCAAAAGAAACCCAGTGGAGCAATCTTCCCAAGGCGCACAGCAGGGTCCGCTCCACCTGCGTGCGTAATGACTTAACTGCGCCTCTCGGAAGCCGCTCAGATGCTCAGGAGGCTGCAGCGAGCTCTGCTGCTCGACGGCACACAGTGAGGACTCAAACTACAGACCGACGCTTTCTGGGGCTCCGGCGCGTCACGCTCCAGTGCGCACCGGCTTGGATCCGACGCAGCGGAGTTCCGAGAGGCCCTCGGCTGTCGCGTTGCGTGTCCGACACAGAAGTCAACCGACGGGACTTAAAAGCCATCTGAGAGGATGATGTCCTACATAAAGCAGCCTCATTACACCATGAACGGGTTAAATTTGGCCGCTCCCGGAATGGACATGCTCCACACCACCGTCGCGTACCCCTGTAAGTATATGATATAAAAACAACAACAACAACTTGTATCTGTTTGGATGTTTACGTGTTTGTCTCCTGCTCATGGAGTTCATTTCCCACGCAGTGTGCGTGAGAGCCTCGGGCCACGCGTGGATCATAGTCGAGCCTGTTTATAATATACAGTCATCAATACTTCACTGAGCGGATTCATTCGATCTGAGACGATCCGCTTCATTCTGGTGATTTTAAAGGAGGTTAATTTTTGAATTTTCTTCTTCTCTGCGGCAGCACAGCTTTTAATCTTCTTTGGTTTTTGTTTTAGTCACTGAAAGCGACAGTTTCACTACTTTGACTTTAAGTATATATACCTTATGCTTAATCACAATAGACTTAGATAAAAATGCAAAAACGATCGGCGCTTTAATTTCCTCCGGCAGGGAGGTAATACTTTTATGTCTGTTAGGAGGACTCCTAAAAAATAGATTATTTTTTTTTGTCGAGTGTGTTGTTCTGGTGTTGATCCCGGTTTGAGCTCCATCTCTGAGCGCTCTGCTCACTAGACTCGTTCTGAAACAAACATGACAAGGCATTTGGCAGCGCACCATCGCGAGTAGATCAGTTTGACTGTACAAACTATAGTTACATGAATAAAATGTAAATGACTCTTCTCTGGGAAAAAAGTAACTTTTTCTAAATTACAATATTCCTACAGAGAATATGGCAAAAAAAATCCATTATATTGTTATTATATTCATATCAAACCCAGCCAAAGGCTCTGAATTATCTTTCACTGTCGTCTCTGTATTGCTTTCGGTGGAATGATTCCCTGTCTGTTGTTCGCAGCCACGCCCAGGAAGCAGCGCAGGGAACGCACCACCTTCACGCGGACGCAGCTGGATATCCTGGAGGCGATGTTCTCTAAAACCCGCTACCCAGACATCTTCATGAGGGAGGAAGTGGCCCTCAAGATCAACCTGCCCGAGTCGCGCGTTCAGGTGCTGGAGACGCAGGTTTACAGCCGAGATGGCGGTCAGACGTCTCCGTGTTCCACAACAGTGTCGCCGTATTTATCGTTTCAATAATACATCGATCACTTTTCTCCGCTAACATCGTCTTTTGCGTCTTCCAGGTTTGGTTTAAAAACCGCCGTGCAAAGTGCCGCCAGCAGCAGCAGCAGAGCAGTGGCCAGTCTAAGCCCCGCCCACCCAAGAAGAAGGCGTCTCCAGTGCAGGAGCCCGGCGCCCCTGACCCCGTCCCGAACCCGTCCGGCTCCTACAGCCCTTCCTCTGCCCAGTCCGGCCCCAGCCTGGCTCTGAGCTCCACCGCCGGAAACGCCGCCGTGTCCATCTGGAGCCCGGCCATCTCGCCCCTCCCGGATCCCCTGGCCTCTTCCTCGGTGGCGTGCATGCAGCGGCCCTCCCCTTACCCCATGAGCTACGGCCAGCCGCCGGCCTACGCCCAGGGCTACGCCAGCACCACCTCCTACTTCACCGGCCTGGACTGCAGTGCATACCTGTCTCCCATGCACTCGCAGCTGTCGGGCCCCGTGGGGGCCCTCAGCCCCATCGCCGTGCCCTCAATGGGCGGCTCTCTGAGCCAGTCCCCGGCCTCGCTGTCCTCGCAGGGCTACAGCACGGCCTCCTCCCTGGGGTTCACCTCTGTTGACTGCCTGGACTACAAGGACCAGCAGGCCTGGAAGCTGGGCTTCACCACAATGGACTGCCTGGATCACAAGGACCAAAGCTCCTGGAAGTTCCAGGTCCTCTAGAAAGTCTGGGGGGGGGTTGTGAGGTTTAGCGTGAAGGGGTTCCAGCCAGAGGACTTGTTTGTGAAGGTGTTTCTTCGTTTTGTGAAGGTGACCTCTGTGGAATCTGCCGTCTCCTCCGTGTCCCCGCATCAAATAAGAGGACAGAAGCTTCTAAAGCGCCCGTAGGAGCGCGTCAACGCCGAGCCGGCTCCTCTTTTGACGTGACCGTCGGACTCAGGCACGCCGCACGGCGTCCATTTTGTTCTGAACCTGCGTCTCCATAGAGCGAAGTCAAGTTGCTTATTTACTATTTGATGCTACGTGTTAAACATTGAATTTGGTGGCATTTAGATGCTTTGAAGCGTTTGTGTTGCGTTTTACAGTGTTAACCCTTAGTGGGATTACCCCCCCCCCCTCCCCCCGTCTGTTTGATGGTAAAACTAGACTTTCTGTTTTCGTTTTGTGACTGATTCAACTCATCTATGTTACCCCTCTGAGCTCGGAGCCAATGAGACGCTCTGCTCTGCAGGATTGGGCTTGATTGCGGTGCCCTTTATGGATCGAGCTACAGTTCGGAGGGGGGGGGGGGGTCCGTGGATGAACCCGGGTCTGGACCGGGTCCATCTTGGTTATTTTAGTTGATCTGATTCTGGGACTGTCCCAATCCTCTTAGCCTCCCTTCAGCAATGCTCTAAGTGAATTAGTTGGGATTATTGCCCCCTCTGTCGCTCACCTATCTCGCCCACCTGGAGCCTCACTTCCTTCTCTCTTCCCGTCCTGGCACCCTCCTCGCTTCGTCCATCTTTCCTGCTGTATCTGTTTTATTCTTTGCTTTACTTCGCATGTACCTCGCCCCCCCACCCCCCCCAGATGTAGCATCCCACGCGTCTGAATACGTTTAATAAAGCCTTTTTCCTACAGTGGTTCTTGTCACTTGTTCCAACTCTCAGATGCCAGCCTGGCGGCTCCCCTTCTTTCACCCCCCCCCACCAGCACCACACCAATCTCCCCCAACTCCTCTGACAAGTTGCAAATCCTCACATGACCTGATTACCGTCCGGCACGTGACTGTGACATCATGTATGTCCAAATATTTCACGGGCAAATGCTTTGCTTGCGTTGTGATGGCGGCTAAAGAGGATTTGTGCTTTTCCAAAACAACATTGTGGCGCCCGGTCTGGATTCAATGACGTCATTCCTGCAGGTTTTCCATTATAGTGAAGATAATTTAAGCAGGATATAATCATAATAATAATCAATACCTAATGACAGTCATATTGGTACAAACGCTTTCACTCCTCAGAGAATTCTGGTGTCATTCTGGCACAAAGAAAAGAAATCACATTCTGCTTTTGTTGCTATGGCGATCATCTGATATCTGTCCCCCACTTTAAACACGTCACGACATTTTCATTCAGGCGAGTGGAAACATTTCAAAGCGTTTTTTCCCAGCGTTCAACACTGGCCTAATCCCGCTCAGCACTCAGTATAATCCCCCTGCCCTCCCCCTCCGTGCTGTGATTGGTTAATCCCTGGGTCTGCGAGCCCTGATTGGTTAGCCTCTCTCAGAAGGCGCTGTACACTTGTAATCTCCTCTTCAGCCCCGAGAGTTCCAGGCAGACATTTACGATGTAATCCCTGGGAGGAGCAGATGTGATGGGGGGGGGGGGGCAAGCAGACCTTGAGGAAGGTGAAACACAGAAAACAGGAACGATATGAAAGCATCCGTAAACTGACTCAGAAAAAACAAATACCATTGAAAGTAGTGATACAAATTGTAGTTTAAAACACAACGAGAATATTTACACAAATAATACTCGCCCGAGGCAGAAGAACACAAGTGTAGACGTTCATTGATGAATGATTTGAGTGTAGTAACACTCATCAGTAGAACCAGGACAAGAACCCCAACCATCGACTACTACGCTGTATTTCTTGTGTTATAACCCAAGTAAAATATATATATATAACCAGTCTATAATAAGGTAATTGATAACTATAAGGGTTGTAATAACCAAAAGTTTTATTTCTTATTCCCCCAATATTTGCAAGTACAGATTAAAAACAGATATTTAAAAGGAGAAGAATGGAGAGGAGGAACGAAAGCAAAAATTAGAGGACAGGAAAAGACATGACAGAGGACAGTGGCAAACCATGTGATTGAGTGCATGAATATGCAACACATATTTAAGACAAAGATCAAATCTCATAGTCACAATAATTTGTGACTTTAAAAACCCCAATGATTGGCCTAACCTCCTAAATGTCATGAGAAACCTCTTGGACTGAGGTTCATCCTGGCCGCGTCTTCGTACCTTTTACATTTCCTGAAAATGTGACAGTTTGTGTGAAATTTCGCAAACAACAACAAAAAAGTCACAAGAAGCATCGGGTTGTTTTAACACCTATTTATTACCACCATAATATGAGAAATTTGGAAAATACAAAGATCAGTTTATTTATACGTCTGAAAATTTCAAGGAATAAGAAAAATATAAAAGAAAACAAATATGAGGTTATATTATATCATCAGTATTTAAGAGGAGAGATTATATGTTCAGCTCTACAGAGTGCAGGAAACACAGACTAAACATGCAGAGTGTAACGTTACTGCTGACACACGTTGGAGCTGGAGACAGACAAGAAACAGGAGGAGGCGGGCGCCATCGCCCCCTTGTGGCTGCCAATAGAATAGAAGTTAAAAACTCAGAAGCCCTTCCGTGTTTTTTTTTTTTCTCACTCACTGTGGTGTCTGTAGAAATGGTAATGAGATGCCCACCTATGAATTATATGTGTAAAAAAACAGCAACAACAACAACAACAACATATTCACAATGATAACCAAAAGTCTGAAGCAACCAAGAGATTCTTATTTGTGTTGAAAGATAAGAGCTCAGACTTCCACACAGACAGAGGTGAAGGGGCTGGCTGGAACAGGTGCAGCGAGGAGGGGGGGGGGGGCTTGGATGGGAAGGAAGGTGTTCAGATGGGGCGGTGGCCTCGGGACTAGCTTTAATAGCACCCTGCTATGGAAGTTGTGGCTCCCCTTAAGCAGACTAGCCCCTTGGACTCGTCCCTCTGCTTCAGCTCTTTTTGCTGTTTTAACTGGCCTCTGGAAGAATCCAGGTGAATTTTACGGGGGCGGGGGGGGTCTTGCTTTGGAGGCAGGACCCAAACCCACACACGATTTAAGTGAGTGTGCACATGTTGAGTCTTATCTGTATAACTTTTAACATGCATGAAATGATCTAAAATCATTTGGTGTAGACAAAAACAAACCAACAAAAATCTATGAGACCAGACTTTAACATATTTCTAACTCTTTACATGAACAGGGTTACTCTAAAGTCTACTGAGAAGCTGGGCAGATGGGGGGGGGGGGGGGGGTAACTAGGGTGGAGTAAAGGAGTGAGGGCAGGGACAAGTCAAGAAAAGAGGACAGAGGTGAAACACAAGGTCGTCTAAGCGCGCTCGCCGCGGATGCGGCGTGCCAGCTGGATGTCTTTGGGCATGATGGTGACACGCTTGGCGTGGATGGCGCAGAGGTTAGTGTCCTCGAACAGACCCACCAGGTACGCCTCACTGGCCTCCTGCAGAGGGAGAGAGAGAGAGGGGGGGGACAGCTTCGCGTTCAGAACCAAACCGAGCTTTTCAGCCGCTTTACGGACGCAGGAACTCGCGGACCTGCAGGGCCCCGATGGCGGCGCTCTGGAAGCGCAGGTCAGTCTTGAAGTCTTGAGCGATCTCTCTCACCAGGCGCTGGAAGGGCAGCTTACGAATCAGCAGCTCGGTGGACTTCTGGTACCGACGGATCTCTCTGAGAGCGACGGTGCCGGGCCTGGAACACACAACCAGACACAGACACAACGTCCACCGACAGATGACTTCCCAGCAGCTCTTCAGTCGGTTCAGGATTTATCAAAGAAACGGCTGATTGGTGGGGGGGGGGGGACCCCCCCAGCATTACCTGTAACGATGGGGCTTCTTGACGCCCCCGGTGGACGGGGCGCTCTTGCGAGCAGCCTTGGTGGCCAGCTGCTTCCGAGGAGCCTTTCCTCCAGTGGACTTACGAGCAGTCTGCTTGGTACGAGCCATCACAACGAAGTATCACCTGAGGGGGAGTATTGAAAGTACAATTCTGTGTATAGCTTTTATTTTACCTTAAGTTTTATATTTATTTTGTATGACACGCTGTTATCGATTGTAAGTTCAACACAGTGCAATAACTGCCACATTACCAAATCAATCCCTCGTCACTTTAATTGCCATGGAAACACTGGATGATGTTCCTTTTACAGTAACAGGCCGGTGATCAATCAGCAAAAAATATACCGGTATGACAAATTAAAAAAGACGTGTAAAAAATATTCATCCTGTTTACGCTTAAATATATTATTTTTATTTTTATTTTTTATAAGTTTTAGTTCAGTCAACAATATTGTTTATAATGTTGCTCAAAAGTCTTCGTTTAACCATCTGGGAAAACTTTTCCTCCGGTTTCCCAGGCGCAGACACCGAGTGCACCAATCACATCGCGTCAAAAGGGTTCGCTATCAAATCAACCAATCACCGGGTGCATTGGTCACATTGTAGAACCAATAGCTTGCCGTCCTGAATGTTTTTTTTTTTTTAGGGTGGGACAAACGAATTTAGCCCCGCCTCATTCCGCAAGATTATGGCCGCAGAACCCAACGAACCTACGGAAACGCAGAGAACGAGCGGGACTTTAACTTTGACATTTTCCATAAAAAACAAACAATGGTTGTAAACAAAGACGAGCAGCGAAACGTAGCTACCGAACAGGCGCCGCGAATGACGGCGAGACGCCGCGTTTGAGCGAAACAGCGACGCAGACGTCGCCCCGTGAAAGCGGAGCGGACGTTTCGGCAGTGGAAGCGCCGAGCCGCTTCCTCTCTCCGCCCGGGCGTCGAGGCTGCCGCTTTCTCTCCGCTCGACAACGTCGAAAATAACACGTAGTTCCGGCTCCATTAACGACTTTACGCGTCTCATTTAACTCAGAAAACTCTTATTGTTTCCGTTCGTTAAAAATTACGCGAGAACGCGACTTACCGAGGGTGGATTTATCGCGTTTTTCGTCGCTACCGATTCGAGTGCGTTGGGGGGGCGTAGTGTCAGATATTTACCATCTCACACAATGGAAGCTGGAGAGCGGGAGCAAAATGGCGGCGGTGTCAATCATCTCGTCTCCCGTCATGCAACGTTGGTAAACAATCGAACCTCGTCCGCCGTGAAAACACCGTAAAACACCGTGTTTACGAGCCGAAGGGCGGAAGAGCGGCGCGTTAGTAAAGTAACAGTTATTATCTAATAACTTTATAGCTGGCGTGATTGACGCTGTTTTTTGATTCAATTTTAATTTTCACGACCCAAAGCCATTTATTCATAAATGTAAAAAATAAATAAACATGCAGATCAAGGAGAGAAAGATAAATAAAACTGGCTGAAACATCTGGTTTTTAATTAGGCTGCTTTTTTTGCGTTCGTTTTTCTAAGCTCTTACATTTAATTTATTTTATAGCTTGAATTACTCATTATTCTGCAGATTAATATTGTAGTTAGAATGCAAAATGTAATCAATAAATAGATTAAAATACCGACAAGTAATCTACATTAGGTAGTTAAAGTTTTTCATGGCACAGTAAATACCTCTATAATGTTTTTATGCATGGTCCCAATTCGCTTTCCAGTCTATTTTACACTGATATCGCAAGTTAAATAAACGACAAAAGTGTGTTTGTACTTTAGACACTAGACTTAAGTGGAATTACTGTCATTTACTGTCATCGCTGAAGTGCCTCGAGCCAGTCGCCCTACGTCACTGCGCCGCTGCATTGGAGCTTTAGCGACATCTTGTGGCGAATGGGTGACAGTTACAGCAATTAAAACCAGGATGTTGGATTTCTTTATTTATTTTTGAAAGGAAAATAGTAAACTGTTTATTTAAAATAAACATGAGCGCTGAGAAAGGTTATTCGTGCAATTAATCTATATCAATGATCTGAATAATGGTTACTATTATATCAAATATTGCGTCTGGGTAGGCGCGCGTGCCACTATGATCAGATTCTCCCATTGGCCAATCGGAATAAACAACAAGCCTGCCGTGATGTGGATCTACGCGCTCATTGGTTGTCCTTTCTCTGACGCAGAGGGGAACTCGGTGTTGATTGGCTACTCGTTCATCTACAGCACGGCACTCTTCCCTCGGCTGCTGTTACCGGAAGACAAGCAAACCAGAGCAAGGTAAAGAGTTATTCTGATAAAGTTTAGATATTATTTTGCGGGGAAAACAACGGAAATGCATCATTAGCTGTTTGCTTAATAAACAAATAACGGCTATTTATAACTAAGCTGTCACATATAACGTTAAATGGCCTCTTACTTTTTTGTTAGGCTGAATTGTTAAAGGAAGGTTCCAAAACGTTTTTTTTTTTTTTTTGCTCACCGTTTGTGGTTATTTATTACAACCAGGAGAGTCGGTTTGTTGACAGGCTTTTATTGTTATTATACATGCTGTTATTGATAAATAATATGGGCGCCATTGTTCCCAGTAGACCTGTTTCCCTCCTCTGGGCCTGAACACACCTTCCACAAAGCTGCATGGAAATAGTTTGGGCTGTTTTTGCAGAAATAAAGACTTGTGGGGAACGCGGTGCTCCCTTTTCTCTCTATTTCCAGACATGGATCTTGTGCTGAATGTTGCTGACCGCTACGTCCTGACCCCGTACGTCTACCCCGCATCGTGGCCTGAGGATGGCGCCCTGCGGCAGGCCATGACCCTGTTGGTGCTCACAAACCTCGGGGCTGCCGTCCTGTATCTGGGCCTGGGAGCCCTCAGCTACTATTTCATCTACGACCACAATCTGAAGAAGCACCCGCACTTCTTAGAGGTAGAGAGTCCTGTACCTCTTTTTATTCATTGGTGTGGTAATAAACGATTATGATCTCTTAATATGAACCAATCAACTTACATTTCACATCTATAAAAGGTTGGGAAAAGGTATTTGAATGCTTAAAATATAAATACAGGGATTGAAATGCTATTTATTACTTGTGCAAGTTATTTGTTACGCTAAAAAAGGTTAATAACCCGAGTGTTTAAAAAGACAAAAACATTTCAATATTAGGATATAAACTGTTTAAATGCACAGGTGTCCTTTACCTGCACACACACAGTACTTCTTATAAACGCTAAACTGAACTCGTTCTCAGTTGCTCGTTCTTTCTTTTCCGTGTTAAAGGTAGAGGCGCTTTTTTCTGTCTTCCAGTTTTGCCATCTTTATAACGATATGTTTTATTTAACGGTTTGGTTTTTCATGAGAGGACAAAGAATCGAGGCGAAATAAGACTTAAAATCTGATTCTTTTTTTAACTGACCTTTTTGAAAGTAGAACAAGTGATGGAGCTTTATACTTTATATCAATGTCCTACCTGCATGTTTTTTTTTATTTATACGTGGAAGACAGCAGAATAAATGTGTGTTTTCATTCATCCTACACAGAATCAGGTTCAGAGGGAGATCAAATATGCCATGAGCTCCCTTCCCTGGATCAGCATTCCCACGGTGGCCTTGTTTTTAGCTGAGGTTCGAGGCTACAGCAAGCTGTACGATAAAGTCAGCGAGTCTCCGCTGGGTGAGTCGCAGAATGTCCTCACCGGCCTCGTCCGCCGTTTCCTGCCCCGTCCTCGTCGTCTGGCTCCGACTCTGCGCTGATGTGGTCTTCTGTGCTTTCAGGCTGGCCCGGGCTCTTCCTCAGTATGATCTCCTTCCTGCTCTTCACTGACATGTGCATTTACTGGATTCACCGCTTCCTGCATCACAAGCTCATTTATAAGGTGAGCGATGTCTTCACTGTCTTCATTCCTGGATGGACGTTTGTAAAGTGCGTCGCGTTAAAATCAGCCTGTAAATGCGGTATCTCTGATTGACAGCTCTTTCACAAACCTCACCACGTGTGGAAGATCGCCAGCCCCTTCGCCAGCCATGCGTTCCACCCGGTGGACGGCTTCCTGCAGGGTCTCCCTTACCACGTCTACCCCTTCCTGTTCCCCCTGCACAAAGTGCTCTACTTGGTTCTGTACGTGTTTGTCAACATCTGGACCATCTCTATCCACGACGGGGACTATCGTGTCCCTGGCGCTCTGGAGGGCGCCATCAACGGCTCGGCCCACCACACCGACCACCACCTCTTCTTCGACTACAACTACGGCCAGTACTTCACTCTGTGGGACCGCTTGGGCGGGTCCTACCGGCACCCGTCGGCTCTCACGGGCAACGGCCCCCACGACCTGATCCGGAAACTACGAGCAGAGGGAAAGCTGGGAGACGACAGAGCAAAGGCTAAAGGTCACGTGAATGGACACGCCCAGGGAGGGTTCGCACGGAAGGAGGAGTAACAGTAGAGAAATTCTACTTCTTTACAGAAAGTGATCAATATTTCTGTATAGACCATGTATCCATTCTTCGGTGGAGGATTCAGCTCCTGGTCTGTACTTGATTGATTTGATCATTGATTTGATCGCGAGAGTCAAAGATGTGAATCACAAACTTGGATGGAATCTTAGAAACGTGGCAAAGCTTCTGCTTCAGAGCGGCCTTAATGATTAGCACCTAATAATTGTGTACATTTTGGTGCCACCCTGCTGAAGAGGATGCACAAAGACCAAATGTCTGGTCGCGTGAACGGGGTGTTTCCGAAAAGTAGTTAACAGAGAGGAAGATTAACAAAGAGGACGAGGTGTCCTGGAAGGCGACATTAAAAGTCCCTGGTCGGGAGGTTTAACCTCAATAACGCCGACATCAAAGCTTAAATGATAAACTCTGGTCTCTTTTTCTGTATTCCTTTTAATTTACAGTAATCCAGAGGAAGGCGGCTTCATCGTGTTCCTTATTGCACTTTAAAACAACACTTGAGCATTGAATCGTTTTATTTTAAGAATTCATTTCCGCTTTAAAGGTTCCATATTTTACGTGCTTTAATTAATAAAGTGATAAAAGTTGTAGTTGTCTTTTTATTTTGGCTGATCTGAAAATGAATGAACACTTGGGATCTGGTGCGCCTCTACTCCTGAAACAGGTCTTTGTTTCTTAAAGAAATCACCAACATTTGTTGTTTATCAGATTCTACAATAAAATGATTATCAGATTAATATCAGAATGAAATAATTCAACTTTGAGACTAGCGTTGGTTCTTTTCCTACATCAGAAACGGCCACCGGTGGAAGAGAAATGCCGTTTTGTCGTAGATAACGGTTTTATAGAAGCAGAGGAAGAACAAATGTCATTAGCAGCTTTTTCATCTTCTTAAATCTTGCTCATGACGGAAACCACAACGAGCGGATGTTCAGCGTTTTCTCACGGGAAACTTGTTTTTTTTTTAAAGAAAGCCTTTCTACAGTCCGGCTTCTGGTCCTCGGGGTCAGACGGGCCGACCGTGTAGCAGCGACGTCGCATCAGATGACTCAGCAGAAAAAGAAGGGCATCCAGAGGAAGGACCGCATGGCCGTCCCAGCCGCCATGCCGGCCAGTAATCCCAGTGCTACGCTCTCCATCGCCTGCCCAAATGGGTCCCTATGAACGACCACGTGGTGGGTTCCTATAAGAGTGCACAGGAAGGACGTGTTGAACATTTGCTGCATGACATACCCCTGAATAAATGTATCCTATTTGACAGGTCTGAGTGCTGCGCAATGCCTACTTCAAGTAAAACAAATATTCTGTAGAACTAAAAAAGGTTTGCAGATTCAATGAGGTTTGTGTTGAGGTGACTCCTACCAGGCCCTGCTCCGGGAGTGACGTAGACTGTATGGTAGCTGTTGATGGGGATCGCCTGGTAGGAGTCATCATATGGGTCATAGGTGAAAACCTGCAGAGAACAAAAAAAAAAGAACAAATATTATGCTGCTTTTAGGACCAAGATGGGAATAAAATGAAAAACGATAAAGAATGAGACAACGTCCCAGGTCTGGATCACTCACCGGGTTTCTCCTTGTCTCGAATAGAGTCAGCTTCCATGCCCTGAAAATATATGAGTAGGAATGAAGCAGTGGAAAGTTGTAAAGCAGGTAGGGTGAGTGAAGTGAGTCTGCTTACAGGGATTCGTCCTCACTGTTGGCACACAGGTTGAGCGTCGAGCCGTCTCTGAGCACGACCACAACCCGATTCTCCCTGGGATTATTCTCTGGAGGCGTCACATCTGCAAAAAAAATAAATACAACAATGTTAGAGGGGTGATTCATCTGAGATTCTTGGTATTTAATGTCACATGAAATTCCTTACCTCCACATTCCAGACCAGATCTCACATCTACACAGGCTGTCTTGAGGCTGACGCGCTGCTCCAGCTCTCGCCTGCTCTCGGTCTTATAGAAGCACAGA
Source organism: Brachionichthys hirsutus (assembly GCF_040956055.1). Taxonomy (NCBI): domain Eukaryota; kingdom Metazoa; phylum Chordata; class Actinopteri; order Lophiiformes; family Brachionichthyidae; genus Brachionichthys; species Brachionichthys hirsutus. Next base: position 11,736,460 of record NC_090906.1, on the reverse strand, counting down.
CTCCCGTCTATCCAGAGGTCACACCAGTTCAGCTTCCAGCGCCTCAGGACTGAAGCTAGAGGAGAGGTAGATAGATAAATACCGGTAGGTAGATAGATAGATAGATAGATAGATAGATAGATAGATAGATTTCTTCCCATAAATTTATGAGGAATTCATATTTAATAAATAATGGTGAAGTAGTGGGATGAGATCAATTGTACTTATTCTTTGTAAGTTTTCATTTAAATTTTGTGTATTTAGAATTTACTTTGTTGGCTTTTTTCATTTGGTGGAAATAAAGATTTCATTCACTTTAATCATAGATAGAATTCTAGATAATTTTTCATTCTGTTGTATATTTAAAGTTTAAATTTTTACGCTTCACAGATAGTTCTAATCCATTTGAATGACTATAAATCCAATACATACTATTGTCCATGTCACAATAAAATAGTGTATTTTATTTATATTAATTTCTACTTAATCTTCAATATAATCCAGGAAGCCCTTTGGGGATGAGTTTCTTTTTCTGTGATAACTTTGTCGCGTAACGTGGTCAATGTGGAATATCATCAATGTCCATGTCTGGCTAGCTTCATTTTGATTGGCCTGTTCTTTTTACATTTAACCAACCTTGGCCTAAGATCTGCCCTTAAATAAAATATAAGAATTTCATCAATTAGGTTTGTTGTCAAATATATGAATATTATCTCCACATTTCTTTTTCATTTAAATATTTCCTGTCATAGTGGCTTCAGTTCAAATTGTAAATATTACTGATATTTTTTCTCTACACATCATAGATTTTTTAAAACACATTTTTTGATCAATTCTTTAGAGAAAGAAAAATATAATGAGCAGCTGGCCAGCTTTATTTTAAAATAATCTAGCTCCCTAGTTTACAGTATTTTGTTAAAGTATTACAACCCTTGCTGTGAAGAAAAGGAAAGACTGTGTAATATTCTAAATATATACTCACTCTGCCTCCACAGCCAGCCTGACCTCAGCAGCGCCATGTGATGAGCTGCTGTCCCTGCTGTCGTTGTAATAATGATTATCCAGTAAAGAAAAAGAAGGAATTTAAGATTTCTTTGTTCTTATAATAATATATTCTGCTTGTATCCCGACCGTCCCACAGACAGTCAAGAGCCGGTATATTAATCTGGCTCTGGCTGGGACTAAGGATGACTCACAGGATCACCCTGGATTAAGAGTGTTTGTCTATACCCACATGTCCCGCCTCATCATCCTCACACTTTCTGGACTGATTTATCATCCTGACTCATCTTGTACCATAACTTCCATATATTGTTGTATACTCATCTTATATTACCATAAAGTGATATCATCACTTCCACAGGTCCACACACATGTACTCGTTAATCCACAACTGAATCAACAACATGAGGATTATCCTAATTGCACCTGACCCCAGGTTACTTATGAGAGTCATTCCTGGATGTCTCATGATATGATTTCCTTTCAAAAGTTCTGCTAAGAACAGACAGTTTGGTGTCCAGTAAAATGCTAAAAAGGCCTAGAATGTGACATTTATAAGGGTGAATTTATTTGTATTAAAGTATATTAAAGTAACTTGGAACATCAACATTTTTTACTTGTGCATCATCAGTAATTATCTAATAATACTTATCCAGTAATATAATGATATATTTATAATAATTTTAATTTCTGATGATACTCCTGTGACTTTATTTAAATAAAGCTTTGAATGTATACATTTACTTGTTTACATTTTTCACTTATTCTAAAGCTCTCTACATACATGGAAATATCTAAATTTTTATCCAAGAGTAAACTAAACGAAGGATGAACTCTAACAAGCCGTTACTATCACCTGCTGGCGTTAAAATAAAATAAGCACTGAAAATAAAATAAAATGAATACAAATGAAAACCAAACATTTCTATGTATAATGAAAGATTTGTACTTGTTGTTGTTGTTGTTGTTTTGTAGTAATTTTTTTTTATCATTTATACTATTAATTATACTAAAATTAAATGTATATAAATATATATACAAAGTTTTGATGTGACACCTTCATAGAAGATATCTCGAACCACAGCTTTTTAAAGTGTAGCCGCTCCCTAATTTCAAATGATGCATTTACTACGTTAATGTTTTGTTTCGTACCGTGAAGAAGACGGAAAAACAACAAGACATTTAAACAACGTCATTTCCTGTAGAGTGGGCGGGGCTTAATAGGTTACCTAACCCGAAGTACAGTACAACGAAAACAAACACGAAGGGGCTCCGGTGACGGTGAGTACATTCAGTCTGAAAACATAAAGTATTAGTTTGAATATTCGTTTTTTTTTTTTTTTTTTTTTACCGTTAAAGTTGTTACGTCAGGACAGCGGCTCGATTCTCCACTGAAGTTACCTTAATCAGGAAAGCTAAAGGTGCTGCTGCACACTAGCGAACACTGCCCGTCGCTAATGGCTGGACAAAAGAACCCCGTTGAAAAACAGGGCATTTAATTTTTGTTCCGGTTGTTTTGAAGCCCATCTAGCAGCTACAGCCATAGGTGACATTGTTTATTAATCGTTGTGGCTCGGCACTCAATTCGGCATAAAGTATTAATTAATGCTGTTTGTTATTTCCGCCAAATTAGAGGCGTTTTGGGATCAACACCTATGAAATGACGTGTAAGGATGGATCTTTGGCATGGGTAGAGTTGATTCAATTTTTGGCAGGATCTGGTTAAATAATTACATTTAAAAAGTTCTGCTAAGAACAGACAATTTGGTGTCCGGTAAAATGCTAAAAAGACCTAGAATGTGACATTTATAAGGGTGAATTTATTTGTATTAAAGTATACCATTTCATTTTTATTTGTCAATATCATGACTGCATAACGTTAAAGGGAGGTTGCCATGAAAATGTTGACCTTTTTATCCAGTTTGTATCAAACTTTTAGGACCGCAACGATGCAAAATAGAGAAAGCAGGAAAAACACAAGCGATGAATCAAAATTCTTTCTGATCAACGGTTCAGCCGAACAAGTTGATCAGCTGATTGTGGTTGTGAAGCTGAGCACCTATTCCTGGTGAGGTGTGCTCTCACGTTTCTGCTTCTGTGTACTGGAAGGTTTTGTCTGATGTTTCCGGGTTATTTTTAGAACTTCTTATCCAAATACGCAGAAAAGGAAAGTCTGCCAGCTGGAGCGACAAGGACACGCAGACCGCCCTGTACGTGCACACTTGCTTATTCATCGGTTTATTTCGTCTCTTAGCTGTTCAGTCGGGGGTTTTTTTACATTCATTTCAAGAAACTCAATTTGGGAGTTTGCCGCAAACAGACATCAGAATGACGCAACCTATATCAGTTTCTGCTGTATAACAATGTTTACCCATGTGGTCCCCGTTCAATACACAACAAAAACGTAAATAAATGTTATTATTACCATTAAAAAAAAAACCTGCATGGACAGATTCTGTGTCCCACAGAGAGTTTAAAAGTCATTTGGTGTCTCTTCCTTTGACAGTAACATCAATATAAAATACCTTATTCTGTGAAACCATTAATACTATAATCCTATAGCTAAAATCAAACGTTTGTTTCTTTGTGGGTCCCTGTTCAGGGCTGGAACCATGGAGTCTCCATCTGAGGAAGAGGAGGCACACACCTTTGTTCAGGCGATCATTGAGAAATACGACTCGGAGAATTACCCCTTCGGTCAAGGAATCATGGTTCTGTCCAGTCCGCCGGAGTCCCCCATCAAAAGTAAGAGCTGCTGCAAGCAGTTCTTATCAGGGGTTTTCATCTCCACAATACTGATTAGAGCGAGTTGACATTTTGTGAATCATTCACTGAGCTGGTTTGTTTTTAGATCGCTTGTTCATGCCCAACTGTATTATTCTGGATCAATGTGGAATCACTAAAGCTGGGAACAGGTCCGACATCGCAGCCTTCTGTGCCCACGTGGTGAAGCTGGACCTGTCCTACAACCAGCTCAACGACTGGGAGGAGGTGAGCGTCCCCCCAAGACGTGGCGTTTAGAAACCGATTTCTTACAGGGGTATTCTGTTAAAGGCGGCCGGGGGGGGGGGGTTTATTCCTCTTGATTTTATTCCCACCAGAAAAGAAACTGTGTACAGATCATTTTGCATTCAGAGTGTATTTAAAAAGAGGACTCAGCTGTCTGAAGTCTGTCTACGGCAAGCGCAGAGGGTTATAATACAAGGGCAAAGGTCAAGCGAACTCTAACAAGTAAAAACTAAACTTGCTACAAAATAGCACACGAGATGGATTTTTAGATCAATGAATATCGTGATTTTTTTGTTTGTTTGAGATTATATTCTGTATCAGTTTGAAGTGTAAATCATAATTAACTTGCTGTAGGGGTTGTTTACATAACGCCCCCAGATCTGCACCATCGTTTCCAACATCCCCCACCTGGTCTTCCTCAATCTCTGCACCAACCCCCTGAGCGGCGTTGAGCTGGAGCCCAGCATGGCGCATGCGTTCTCCGGGGTCCAAAAACTGGTGCTGAGTAACACGCACGTCAGCTGGGCCACCGTGCACACTCTGACACGCCACGCGCCGGGGTAAGTGACGTGAAGTGGCGCCGCTCCGGCCCGGTGAAAGCCTCCCCCCCCACAGCTGATGCGCCTCTCGTCATTAAGGCTGGAGGAGCTGTTTCTGTGCCTGAACGGCTACGACGCCGTGTCGGAATGCCACGCCGCCTGCCCGTCGCTACGCCTGCTGCACATCGCAGACAACCGGCTGCAGAAATGGGCCGAAGTGAGGAAGCTGGGGAGGATGTACCCGCGCCTCGGCAAACTGGTGCTTTCCGATAATGGCGTGGAGTCAGTGGACGACACTCGGGAAGCGCTGCAGCAGCTCTTCCCTGAACTTCACACCATCAGCCTCAGCAACTCGGGTCAGGCGTTGACGCCTGTTTCCGTCCTTCCGTTTTATCGTTTGAATAATATCCACGTTTTTATTTCTGCCCATTCAGGCCTCAGTAAGTGGGAAGACATTGAACGGCTGAATTTCCTCCCGAAGCTGAAAGAAGTCAGAGCGATGGGGATTCCTTTACTGCAGCCTTACAGCAGACACGAGAGGCGTGGCCTCTTTATAGCGCGGTGATGCCGATCCCACACAGACATAGAAATGACCTGAACGTTTACTTCTTTACTAGCTAATCACGCATCGCCGTCTGATCTTTTGGCCCGCAGGCTCCCGTCCGTTGCCGTGCTGAACGGCAGCGTAGTCGAGGATCGAGACAGGGAGGATTCTGAGAGGCTTTTCATCCGTTACTACCAGAACCTGCCAGAACCGGAGCTTCCTCAGAGGTACAGCGTCGTCATTCTGGTGTTATCAATAACCACATCACATATTCCATCCATAACGTTTTATCATATCAATAAAATGAAGCAAAGGCACGATCAGAATCTCCAGCCGCCTGTTGATGTTTTTCTATTTTCGCACTGTGTTAATATGAAATTGTGTTCACTTAACCTCAGCAGAATGTTGGGGAGGGGGGGTTGTGAAGGAAGGTGTATTCCTTGACAGGGGGGGGGGGGGGGGGCTAACCTTTGGGAGACAATAGCTCCAGTCTCTCCCTGTTCAATGCCTCCTTTGTGCTGGGAATTCTCTGTTTGGGAGGAAAGTGATACACGAGGTAGCAGGTTGATTTTTTTTTTTTAAAGTAAACACCCCCCCCCTCTCATCCTCAACCCTTAAGTTGGGACATTGACTCGATTTGTGATGTCACCGGCATCAATATGCATGTGAAAATACGTTCTCATCATGCATTACAACTGATGCTGTCATAATGTTTGACATCCAATCAGAGGCCTTCTCACAGTTTCCTCTTGTCCAACTCCTTCCTGTTTTAGACTCGGACACGCTCGGTAAGCAGTGAACGCATCGCTCTCCCCTCTCCTTTGGGATGGGGCTGTGACCTTAATACCGCGGGAGGTCAGGGTACCGCTGGTTTTGAGTAATTATATTCGCTGCACATCGTTAATCAACTTTTTTAAGCGGGTTATCTTTCAACCATGAAGAAAAGGGATGTTTAAAGCACCAAACAAACATGTTGTTGCCGCGGTTACTTGACTGTCCGTGGAAGCACTTTGGGAGAATTGGAATGTTCGCGGCGTTGTCTTGTTTTCGTGGCCCTTTTCTTTCTCCACCTTTAAATGAAGGCTTTTAGCCAAATGGCCTCTCTCAGAATCGCACTTTGTGCACGGTGGCCTTAGAGGAGAATTCCCAAGGTGCACCACAAGTTTTTTGCCAGAAGCTCCTGGCCTGGGGGGGGGGGGGGGGGGGGTCGGCTTTGTGGAGTTTTGGGGAGGGTAAAAGCGCTTTGACTGGCCCAGCTGTTCCAGTCGCTTTGAAAGCACAGACCTTTTCTCCAGGATTTTATTTAATCGTTCCTCGGTTCTTATCTCAAATACGCATTTCCCCCGAGGAGGCTGAAAGCTTTCTCACGGCATCCGAGCAGCAGGAGAACTCGGCGATCCTTAAACACACACACTAGCCGCTAGCTGCGCTTCATTTGCCAGTTTTTATTAAATGAGCGTGTAGAGTGAACCTGTGATTTTAGTCCAGATTAATATTTATGAAGCTTAATTGTATTTTTACTTGCTTGATATTCAGTTACGTTTCACAGCAAAACAGCGAAACCCTTCAGCGATCTTCTGTCTCCTAAAGGTATCACGAGCTTGTATCCAAATACGGTCACCTGGAGCCGCTGGCGGAGGTCGACCTGACCCCCCGCAGCCCCACGGTGAACGTCCGCTGGGACGAACGTTTGGAGGCCGTCAGCCTCCATCTGGAGCTGACGGTGGGCGACCTGAAAAAAAAGCTGAAGGCGCTGCTGCAGCTTCCAACCAACGGGATCCGGCTGTTCTACATCAACCGGGAGATGTGTTCGGTCCTCGGGCCCGAGGAGCTGAGGTGCGGCTCCCGAGCGCTCCATTCCTACGGCATTCGAGACGGGGACGAGATTCAAGTCGTTCCAAAAGTCAAACGCCGTTGCAGCTCTTCAAACTTTTGAGAGAGGAAGGCCGTCTGGTTTTGGACTGATGGGACAGGAATGTTGGATTATGGATTAACACTGGCTGGATAATTAGCTTTGGCTTTGAGCTTCGTAAGGTTTCTAATGTTTTGAGTGATGAATGCGCTCCACTACGTAACCGTGTATTTGTACATAGGAGTTCAATGGTCACAAAGACTTTGGAGTTAAGTCTGCAGATCTCATTTATGAAAAATATTCTAATATATATGTTATAACACGACACGAATATTGTGTTTTGATCCAAGCAGAATGAATTTGATCATTTTTTTGTACGAGAACATCAGTGTGTTTACAGTTTTTCTCAGAACTTTGCCTTCACGCGTTTTACCTCATGTTCCCAGAACCCTAAACACAAGTCCCACAAACACACACACAAAATGCTAAATGCTCCAAATCCCCTGCAAAATGAATCTTTGCCCCCAAAACAATCTTAACTCTCGTCAAAATGGTATTTTGTGTTCAAATGACACACACAGAAGTGGCCCGGATCTCATCAGAGATGATGGCTCTCCTCCTTCTTCCTCATCCTCGTCCTCTTCCTCTCACTCCTCTGCCTCTCTCTTCAATGTTGCCCTCCAAACCAGGTGCCCATCTCTGGCCAGAAAGCGGACTCTGGTCTGAGGTGGGCTTGGGTCCGGCGAGCTGATGCTCAAGTTACTGCTGGTCTTCTGGCTGTCCGGCCCATGAATGGAGCAGAGACCCAATCTGTACGGTAACCTCACACCTGGACACTTCCGCTGCATTTCTGCTAGAATGGGTTCACCATTCAGGCTTAGCCCCCCCCCCCCCCCATTACCTGACTCCCTGTCTGCGGTTTCACCGGATGAGGGCTTGTAAATCAAAAAATCAAAGAATGCAATAGAACACAATTTTGGCTAAATGACGGGTGACGGCGTTTAAACCAGCTCTGAGGTGCAGATTCCCCAAATCCTGAGCCTCACGCGGCCGGAGGCCGGATTCCGGACTTTTACGTGTGTTTTATCACGTTTCTAACGCGACTCTCTGCTCTGCTTGGCCAGGAAGTCGCAGGAAGAGGCAACTGTCAAAATAAAAGAGTCGCCATCACCTCATTGTTTCGATAGCCGGACGTACTTTGTGCAGTGGATGGCTGGAGTTGAGTTGTAATTCTGTTTGGGGGGGGGGGGGGTGTGACTCTATCAGCTGTGGGATGAGTGGGAAGCATTTTAATCATGGAATGTCCCTCTGGGATTAATAACGTTTTCTGATTGTGTATGGGCATTTATACGTCGGGGTGTTATCGTATTATCCGTCCTCCTCACCTTCATCGTTCAGCAATGCCAAAAAAAAATGATTTGCAGATGTGAAAAATACAAGCGTTTGTTTTGGTTTATGATTCACACGACGTTTGCTTTCTGTTGTTCTGTGTAACGGTGCTTCTCTGGAGGAAATAAATCTGAATCATTTCTGCTGTCTCTCTCTTTGAACTTTCTTTAAAACCATTCACAGAATCCTTTCCTGCACAAACTCCAATCAGAAGTCTGAGTAGAGTAATGGCACATTTAGTCTGCTGGAGCTTCTTGTGTTACCAGCGGCATGTTTGCATTCCCAGCATGCACTGCTCCGTTTCACAGGCTATCTATTTGGCAAGCGGACGTGCCGGGACCCCGACCGACGCTCTTCTGTCTTCCTGGCCGGTGTGGAGTCCGTTCCTTACGTGTCAGGCGGTGTTGGATTCTGGGGCATTCCCTCTAAATTCCTTCTCCTCCTTTCTCAACAGCAACGACTCGATTCCTGCATTATCTGCCTCCACAGCTGATCAATAGTTACAGCCGATCAATAGTTAATAGTTATTTTAGACTTATCTGGACCCTTAAAAGGAGCCTTCTTCAAAAAACAGTGCATCATTCACGAACGCAGCCGTAACCAAAGTTGTCTCAGGTGCTCGCTCATGCAAGAGCATGATGGATGGGATGGATGCTGGACGGATGCTGGACGGATGCGGTGCACCCAGCACCTTTGCTCGTTACAACGGGACCCGGAAGCGCGGCCGGTATTCCGATCTACCGCGTTGCGTTATGAAGCGGGGTTGAGGTCGGTAGGGCTGAACGGGGCCTATTGTGCGTTTAGGCGAGGGAGCCACCGGGGCACAAAGGTTTGGGTTACTGGAAGGAGGTTCACCGCAGTGAAAGGGGGGGGGGGGGGCAGGCCAGAGCCGGGCGCCGGTCGTGAGGGTTCACTTAGAGTGGTCCGTTCCAAGGATCGTGTGACTGCTCGGTGGGTTTCCAGTCCGCGACCTTCTTTGTGAAGGTCAGGCTTGATGGCTTCTCCATAACGTGACTCTGGATCCTGTGACCCCGTTCCCACGCAGAAACTTTTGATGCCATTTCTGCCGCTTTCTAAAAAAGCTCAACGATTCCTAAAGCAGGAAAACCTCTCAGGAACGAGCTGCACCGACACTCGGGCGCTCCTCGGCGCCGGGACGCCGGTCCGTTTGGCCGAGGAGGCACTTTCTGTGACTCTTTTTGGGTCGACTCCTCTCGGGCCGACTCCTCTCGGGTCGACTCTTCTCGGGTCGACTCCTCTCTGGTAGACTCCTCTCGGGTCGACTCTTCTCGGGTCGACTCCTCTCGGGCCGACTCCTCTCGGAGCTCATGGATGCTGCAGCGCGATGAGCAGTTTCCTCGTGTTGACCTTGCAGGCCACCGTCCTCGTCTTTGCATCGAAGGTCTCGTTTGCTTCAGAGCCGACTCTTCTTCTTGTCATCCCAGTGACATTTTATGTGTATTGTTTAACAACCAGTCAAGCTCTTTTGGGGACATCCCGTGCAGAGCCAAGAAAAGAGTGCCGTCACTGTTCCTCGTGAATCCAAAGAACCAGGTGCCCATCTTGATCTTTCCCGCTTCTCCATCGTCGACATTTAGAAGACACAAACCGCTTCATCGGGAAGCCGCACCTGACCCCGGCAGGTCATCTGTAACCGCTCACTCTTATTTGTCCGTCTTTGTGCGACGTTCTCTTTCACCGGTTGGTTAAGAGAATGCGTCCATTTACACAACAAGACGTGGGAGGTATAAGAAAAAAGGCTCCGCAGAGACACTCGCTGCTGCTTAATGGGAGCCCGGGGCCTGCCCTCGGCCCAGGAGCCTTTCACACGTCTCTCTGCTCCCTGCCTCTCCAGTTACTTCCACTGTCCTTCTGCAACAAAGACCCAACTGACTGGCCCTCTCCTTCCCAGACGCCATCAGCGTGGATCCACCCGAGATCTCCCCTTGCTATCTCTCTGGCATCTATGGAAATGAAATGTCCCGTATAACCTTGTGAATGAGTCTTTTCCTAATTAAATAAAAAGGGCTTCACATGCTACGCCAAGTGACTCATGTTAATGCTGCAACTCTATACCTGCCACACAACTTGAAAAGCAAAGTTTCCACCTGTGTGCGCCACTGTTTCTTTGGGGGGGGGGGGGGGGGTTATAAAAGCCCCGGAGTGAGACTGTGCTATGCTGAGTTTGTGTGCTAAACTTTATCTTGCAGCTTAGCAACGTTTTTTACCACCAATGAGGCCCAATCCGAAGGGAACCCTTGAAATATTAAGCCCACTCAAATGTAAGCGTCCCCAGAGACGCAGGGGTTGCAGCTTGTCCTCCAGACTTTCCACCGGAGAGACATTTTTACCAGACGCAGGGGACACAGCTTGTCCTCCAGACTTTTTTTTGTCATTTCATACATTTCAGGCGTTAAAGACGGATCCTGCCCAAACGGCTTCGTCCTGCCCGGTTTCTCGCGTTTTAATCATGTCTGGAAGTCGGCTTCCCTCTTCCCTCTATCACCTCTGAATCTCTAACCTCCCTTCTCTAGCCCTTAAATATTCCTCTACTTCCACTCCCTGTCCTCCTCAGATACCGATGCTGCCCCTCCCCTCCCCTCCCCTCTCCTACCCCGCTTCCCCCCCAAAATCTGATCTCCGGTTAAGTTGAACACTATCCCAGGTGAGGTTTGCTCCTGCTTCTTTCGGCAAGTCTCCTTCCACCGCCTCCGCCGGCGCTTTTCAGCCTCCACGACTCTCCTGGAAGGACGTGACCATTTAAACACCCCGACACAAGCCTTGGGATTGTTTTTCCCGGTAATCCTTGTGGGTCTGGAATTTGGCGAGGCGGCTGCTCTTCTCTTTGGGCGCTCTTCCCTTCACATATCTTCTTCTCTTCTTGTCATCACATCATCTCATTTCACCGCCGCCTCTCCCCGGACGGTCCTCAGCTGGATGAGACACGGCCGCGTGGAGGTTGCCAGGTCAGACGTTTTGAGGCGCTCGATGTTCATCTTCTGAAGGCAGGTGAGTGCATCACTTCCTCCTGCCGCTTTTCATCAGCAGGTTCTTTGGTTTAGTTGTGGGGATGTCTTTGTTGGTTAATGCTCTGAAACAACTGATCATTTTGATTAATTATCTATTTTAGGGGGGTCTGAAAGAAAGATTATGGTCAAAATGATATTATCATAAATAGGCTGATTGCTGTATCATCACCCAGGGTTTTGTGAAATATAATATATATATATATTGTATAAATATATTTCTTTCTTTCATACAATTTTTGACCAAGCCCCAAATGGTCATCTTTGACCAAAGGCTAATATGAAGATGGTGAACAATATAAACATATTTAAATTATGTGGTTTCAGGATAAGGAACATGCAGTTTGGGGAATTTTACACATATATTATTCATTTAAAAGTTTCCTTTTGCTCAATGAGACACAAAATCTGTAAGATTTTACTGTTTTCAATGATATCAACAGCTTTGAGTTCAACATGGCCACTCTGTGCAAGGATAATAAGAATTATACATATCGTTATTTATGTTATTGAAGTTTTTTTTGATGAGAAACCCAAACTGCACATAAAATACTGAAACCTGATGCCTCAGCTAGCTCGGAAAGGAGCGAAACATTTGACTTCTGGCTGCCAGACAAGCTAACGGTCCTCGTTGATTCTGAAAACCTTTGAAGCAAATCTACACCTTTTATTTTTTATATACATTTAACATGCATAAGAAACTGTAATGGATCATTTTCATTCATTCATTTTTATTTGGGATGTTGGTTTTATTATATGTCTAACGGGTGCGATCGATGCAGATTGAGAACTTAGCCCACATCCCACAGGGTGACCCGAAAGGGGGCGGTGATGCAAATACCCATTCATGTTTCAATACACTAAATGTACAGTAGTTCATTCTATTTAATTAAATAATTATCCTTAAATGTTATACAATGAACCTAAAATGTGCCGTCTTGGCTATAAGCTCGACTCTGTCAGTGGGGAAACTTGCCAAGTCGTGGACTGAACATCCCCAAAGGGCCACAGCAGGGACCTGAGTGATTCAAACCCACTCAATCAAAGCCATTAGCGCCCGGTGTTGATGCTCCTCTCCACTTTAGCCAACAAGGCTTGGATCGCTTCCAAACACGAGGGGTAATTAGGCCCTAAGCAGCCATAGAGATGCTGAAGGGCCCGTCTGGTCAGGTGCAGGGATTAAAGGCACCGGGTTCCGTAGTCCGGTGCTGCTGCTCACTGGGGACCGGAAGGCAAACGTGATCCTGGGACATTGTTCCAGCGTTCATCAAAAGGGCCTTTTCAGGGCCTCTTGGGGGGGGGGGGGAACTGGGAGGCAGAACTTAAAGAAGTGGTGTGACGTTGTTTTCTGATGCCTTTCTCTTCTCCCTACTTTTGTGTTCCGGTCTTGCTTATGAGAAGTCGGCCCATGACTCACGTCTCGCTTGCGTTTCGGTTAGCTGTGAGACAGATCAGGTGATGGTCGCTCGGTCCAAAGAGGCGTGGAGGAGTAACAAACTGCTGATGATGTCATTTCTCCTCTCCTCTGTCGTCTAGGATGGTCAGGCCAGGCTGTCCAGTCGTTCTGCTCCACCTCTTCGGCGTCTTTGTGCAAACAGGAGGTATGACTCAGTCAAATGCTGAAGGAAAAGGCACAAAAGACAAATTCATTTCTGTTCCCATGTTTGTTTTAAAAGTTTAAATAAAAAAAAATAAAAGCAATCAGTCTTTTTTTAAATGATCTTTTTAGGTAGCAATCAGGATATCTTGTACCCCTATGGACCCGGTCAGAGGGATCTAGAGACCCCGAAGATGGATGATGGAAGTTCCCCCGAAATTACTTTACTCATTAACTTCATCTTTTTCAACGTTCCCTACCGTTCGATCTACGTAAGCGCTCGAATCACAAAGACTTGAACCCGTCGATATCAAAGCCATTCACTGGGGGAAACAAACGTGCATCCATGTCCTCTCTGCAGGTGAACAACAACGGCGTGATCAGCTTCAACGTTCAGGTTAGCCAGTTCACGCCAGAGGCTTTCCCGCTGAGCGACAGCAGGTCATTCATCGCGCCGCTTTGGGCAGATGTGCACAACGGCATCCGTGGAGACGTCTACTACCGAGAGTCCACTGAACCCGAGATTCTGGAAAGAGCAACGCAAGACGTCCGAAAGTACTTCAAGAACATTCCCACCTTCACGGCCACGTGGGCCTTTATTTCAACATGGCACCAAGTCACTTTCTATGGAGGCAGCCAGACAACTCCGGTAAAGATGGACACGTGGCCTTAAATGTCTTCTCGCGGGAGGACAGTGTCACTTAATCCTCAATCTTTGAAGGAATATTTGTTTAAGCACTTGTTTACCGTGTAATCCAATCCGTCCAATCGGCACGTTTGTCTCTACGTCCAGCTTGGAGAGAGTCCCAACATGCTTAGCCTACCTTAGCAGAAAGCTAAAGCTGCACCCCGGCTAGTTTTTTTTTTAGCTTCGTTTGTTCGCAGTTCAAGTCTACGTGCTCTGCTGTTTCCTCGTTGTAAATCTATTTGGATGGTTTTTTATTTGATTGAAAGGTGAACACGTTCCAAACTGTGCTCGTCTCGGACGGTGCGGCGTCCTTCAGTATGTTCAACTACGGGGAAATCACATGGAGCACGGGAACGGCCAGTGGCGGAGACCCGTTAACGGGACTGGGCGGGACAACGGCTCAGGTATTCTCACAATGCGCCTCCGGATCATTTCACAATGTCTTAATCGTGGTAAACGTTTCACCTGGCGCCACACTCACACCTCCCCCCCCCCCCTTTTCAGTCAGGTTTTAATGGCGGAGACATCGGTCACTTTTTCAACCTGCCAGGATCCCGGTCAAACGACGTCGTGAATATTGAGCAGACAACCAACGTGAACGTTCCCGGGCGCTGGTTCTTCCGAGTCGATACCGAGTTGATAGATCCGGCCAATGGCTGCAGCTACAATGGCGAGTTCACAAGTCTCTGTTGCTGAGAAGCCTCGAGTTGCAGAGCTGTCGTCGTAACTTCCTCCCGTTTCCTGCGTCCTCCGCAGGGCGCTTTTACAGACGGGGGGAGATCTTCTGGCTCTCTGACCAGTGCTCGCAGCGATGCCGCTGCCTTGACGTTGACAACGAGGTGCATTGCCTGGAGGCTCCATGCGGGCAGCTGGAGACCTGCGAGCAGCAGGAAGGGGCCTTTTACTGCCAGCCGACCCGCACCAGTACCTGCGTGGTATTTGGCGACCCCCATTACCACACCTTCGACGGCTTCCTCTACCACTTCCAGGGCACGTGCTCCTACCTGCTGGCCCGGCCCTGCTGGGAGGTTGCTGCGCTGCCTTACTTCAGCGTGGAGGCCAAGAATGAGAACCGTGGAACCGCCTCTGTTTCTTGGCTTAGAGACGTCACAGTGGACGTGTACGGCCATCGAGTCACGCTGCCCAAGGGGAGTTCTGGAAGAGTCCAGGTGACGACTGAAAGACGCCTTAATAACAGGACACTCTACATATGCAGTTCTTTTTCCTCATTGGTCTTCTGTCCTTTTCTCTAGGTGGACGGCTTGAGGAAGACTTTGCCCGTCCAGCTCCAGCTCGGCGCCATCAGGGTGTACCAGTCCGGGCTTGCTGTCGCTTTAGAGACAGACTTTGGACTCTTGGTGACCTACGACGGCCAACACTACGCGTCCATTTCCCTGCCGAGCTCCTACTTCAACAATACTTGTGGTCTCTGCGGTAACTACAACGACGACCCCGCTGATGACCCTGTGCTTCCCGACGGCTCTCTGGCGGAGAGCGTGGTGGAGTTAGGAGGCAGCTGGCGGGCAGAGGACACGGACTGGAGGTGCACAGACGGCTGCACCCAAAACTGCACCGTCTGCGACCCGCTCACGGAAGCGTTCTACTTTCGCTCAGACTACTGTGGGCTCGTCAACAGAACGGATGGACCTTTTAGGGATTGCAGAGCCGTGGTGGACCCCACAGCCTTCGTGTACAGCTGCGTGTACGACATGTGCAGCAACAGGGATAACATCACCACGCTCTGCCAGGCCATACAGGCCTATGCCTTGGCCTGCCAGGCCCTCGGCGTCACTATACGAGCCTGGAGGTCGCGCACATTCTGCGGTGAGAGTCGCTTTATTGAGTTGGCGAAGCTTGTTCTGCTTAGATGGGTATATTTGCGTTGTAACATATCTTCTCTTCTATTGGCTCCCAGCTTTGTCATGTCCAGAGTTTAGCCACTATGAAGTGTGCACTAGCGCCTGCCCGGCCTCCTGCTCAGACCTCACCGCGCCACTGTACTGCGCGCACCCTTGCACTGAGGGCTGCCAGTGCGATGAAGGCTACGTGCTCAGCGGCAGCCGTTGCGTGCAGCACGAAGACTGTGGCTGCGAGCTCAACGGCCTCTACTACCCTCTCAATAACACTTTCTGGGCAGGTCCAACTGGCGACGAAGGCGAATGCACCCTCCGCTGCAACTGCGGACCTGCCGGGGAAGTCTCCTGTTTCAACGAGTCTTGTAAGGAGGGTGAAGTGTGTTTGGCGGAGGTAGGGTTGCTTGGTTGCTACCCACAAAGGGAGGCGGTGTGCTCAGTCACCCAGAACTCAGTGGCGTCCACCTTCGACGGCGTCTCCCTGCCGTTCCCAGCTGACAGCTCGTACTACCTTCTGAAGCTGTGCGGTCCAATACCAGCCAACGGCTCGATGGTGGAAGTGAAGATAGGCAGGAGGCTGATGAACAAAGGGCCCTCGTGGAAGAGGCCGGTGGTGGTGACGGTGGCTAACCTCGAAGCTCAGATGGGAGGAGCAGATTTTGATACAGTAAAGGTGAGTCGACAAACCTTTTTTATCCCGTACCTCAATGCAGGAACGGGTTTCATCCCAGCCCATCCTTCCGTCGGTCCAAGCCTCCAATCATTAATGAAACTCTACACATATCATCCAAGCATCAAAGCGACTTGAACACTTTCCTCACAAACCCTTTCATGTCTTTCTTAAACGAAATCCGCCCTCGGTGAGGGACTCCGTTCCTGGCTTTCTTTCCCCTGCCGACTTTTGTATTTGTTTCAGGTGAACGGCGAACCTGTGGGCCTCCCGTACGTCCACCCGACGGAGACGATGATGATCTACAGAGCGCCTGGCAATGTCACGGTGGTGGAGTCCCGTGGCCTGCTCCGAGTCCACTACGCACGCCAGGGTCTCCTCAACATCTCCCTCTCCACCCTCTTCTACAACGCAACTTGCGGCCTATGCGGCCTCTTCAACGGCAACTCGACCGATGACCTCCGTCTTCCCAACGGACGTCTGGCGGAGTCGACGGAACAGTTCACAGAGGCCTGGCAGTCGATTGCCGATGACCTCACCTGTAACGGGGATTGCGACGACCTGTATCGGATGTGCACGGGCCTGCGTGCCTACCAGAGTCCGTGGATGTGCGGCAACATCAACGACCCAGGGAATAGTTCGTTCCTGGCGTGCCACACCGTGGTCAACCCCTCGCCGTTCTTTAGGAACTGCTTGTATAACATGTGCGTGAAGGAGGGGAATCGTTCGGCCTTGTGCTCGTCGCTGCAAGCTTACGCCACTGCCTGTCAAGACGCTCAAGTAGGCCTCGCCTCCTGGAGGAGCAACACCAACTGCCGTGAGTAGAGGAGTCTTCACTGTGAGAGCAAGAGGCTGATATTTAGGTGGAGAATGGAAGGATCCGGATCAGATACAAGACGAGAGACTGCTCGGAAGTCGTCTTGCTTTGACTTAAGTGAGCAAGTTTGTCGACAGTAAATCAAAATGTAGAAAAGTTCTACAGACAGCTCAGACCCCAATTTAGACACTAAATGATTCTGATTAGACGCTCGTAAAAAAGACTGTATATAGAATTTGGAATTACATTTGAATATGAATTAATAGTTCTTCAAGAAAGGCGTTTTTTTATGTCACAGCTGCTTATTTCCATTGATGCCTATTATTTTATGCATTCTGGATCCTTTTTTTCCCCACGTCTGTATATATTCTATTTTATTTCATAGTGGGAAAGAATCCTTTAAAAAAAAAGATAAATAGATCTGGATGATCTCTGATTGTTACTTGGGTCATTCCCAACTTCTTCAAGGAACAATCATCAGTTCAGAAGATTTGAATAACAAGAAAGAAAAGCGCAAATAAAAGCAGCTCCTCTATTTCATCAGATTTTAAAGCACAATATTCTCGCACCAAAGGAACTTTGTGTTCCATCATACCTCTCACCTGCCGTTTCTTACCTCCTTCGTCCATCCCAGCTCTCCCATGTCGGGCCAACAGTCATTTCGAAGAGTGCACCAGCGCCTGCCCGCTCACCTGCACCAACCTGGACGAACCCGAGGAGCCGTGCCCTCTGCCGTGCCAGGAGGGATGTCAGTGCGAGGAAGGCTTTGCGCTGCACGACGGCTTGTGCGTGGCACGCCACGATTGCGGCTGCATGAGCCACGGGCGCCACCTGGCAACCAATCAGACCTTCTGGACGGATTGGGAGTGCCGGGAACGCTGCTACTGCAACGGATCTGACAACAGCGTGTACTGTCAGCCCGCGCCCTGTCAGCTTGAGCAGTACTGCCAGGAGACGGACGGCCTGTATGTCTGTCAGGCGCGCACCGAGACCCTTTGTGTAGCGGCCGGCTATGGGCACTTCCTGCCGTTTGGCGGCGTCCCGTTTGAGCTGCAGAGCTCTTGTCCTCTCAGGATGGTGACCAGCGACTGTGGGAGGGAGAGCAATGACCCCACGGCCATCAGTGGGGCTTCGCCACAGTTTAAATTGGCCGCACGCAATGAGGAACGAGACACCAGCCAAGCTATTTGGGTCAGGGGGTTTGTGCTGGAGGTCTACGAATACGAGATTGAAGTTTCCCGAAGCTATAAAAACACCGTTACGGTGAGTAGACGGATGAGAATGACCCGATGGTATAGCTGAAATGGGCTTTGCAACACGACGTTCGCATCGCGACACAGTTCGGGAAAGGTCGTTGTATCTGTGAAGACGACATTTCGGATCAAGCCGATAGAATGACCAGGCAGAGGGTGAATTCCTTTTGATTGGCTGAAGGTGGATCTAATTTCAATGGTCATCTTTTATCAGGCTGGATTTGGCTCAGACAAAACGGCGTACCTGATCGACATTTGGGTCGGGTTCAAAAACCGACTAAAAGATCTGAGAAATCACACACACACACACACACACACACGCTTTCTTATTCTCTGTTTCAGTCTCTCCTCCACAGTTAAATTATATGAGAGAGACATAGAAGCTCTTTCAGGGAGTCTTAATGATATCACCTGGTTTTCCCCACATACCAGGTGATATCAGGTCATTCGGATTAGAATCGATGACTTGCTGCTTCTGTAGGAATGTGTTTGTGTCCCATAATTAGACCTGCTCTAAGTGGATCCGGCTTTATTGAATCTCTCTTTACGCAGGTGAATAAGGAGCGCCTGTACCTTCCTCTGAAGCTGGGTCCAGCAAAGGTCAACATCTTCACCTTGGGCATGCAGCTGATACTGGAGACAGACTTCGGCCTCAAGGTGGCCTTCGACTGGAACACTCTCCTCCTGGTGACGCTGCCCCGTGACCTCTACAGTACTTCCTGTGGCCTCTGCCATGATATCCCCTTGTTCCCGCCCACCCTTACCTCCACGGATTGGGGCATGGCCTGGGCAGAAAGGGACACCTTCTGCCAGGTGGGATGTGGAGACTCCTGCCCCCACTGTGGCCTTGGGGAGAACGGCGCGCTTCACGATGAACCCCTTAATGTCGGCGATGCTAACGCGAACGCCGGTGCTGACGACGACACAGACGGAGCGACCGCAGGCATGCGCTTCCACATCGGAGACGGACTGTACGTGTTCGTGGAGCCCGAGGCGGTGAGGCTGTGCGGGCTGCTGGCGGATCGCGGAGGTGTGTTTGCACGTTGCCACAGTAAGGTGGCGCCGTCATTCTTTTACCAAAGCTGCCTGCAGGACACCTGCTTGGACCAAGGAGCTCAGGATACCATCTGCAACTGGCTGCAGATTTATGCCAGCACATGCCAGACCCAAGGGGTTCCTGTTACGGGCTGGAGGAGCGACACGCCGTGTGGTGAGTGCAAATCTAATCTCAGGTTCGCCAAGCGCAGGTAGCTTTCACGATTGATTGACCGGCTGACACCTGCCTCCACTCCTAAAAAAAGGGGAACAAGATGTGATCTCAATCACTGAGCTTGAAGTATTTGTTTTTAAAATCATGAAGTCACGGCGATGCGGGCGGGGCCGCTGCTGGTGAAGCTGGCATGTTCTCCTCATGTCTGCATGGGGGAGACCCTTCTCTTCTTCTGTGGCTTCGCTGCAAACTACCGCTGGCCTTTTATACAGTCATCGATGCACTTGTTCATACCTTCGACCCCCCCCCCCACCTTCCCATTTGACCTACGACATGTTTTTGGTCGTGTCGAGGTTTTGACATGAACTAGAGAGGAAGAGCGAGAGGTTGGCACGTGTCGGTGGGGCCGTGAGTGGGAATACCGTTTGAACACGTGCCGAAATGTGGAACTGCTCCTTTAAAAAGCTTCCACAAGGCCCGACTTTTTCCACTTTTTAATCCCAGAGAAATAAAAAGCCTTTCATTCTGAGACATGTGGCGTATGAACACTTTGTTCACGACGATCTTTGCTGACCTGTCTTCCCCCCCCCCCCCCCCAGTCCAGAGCTGCCCCCCAAACAGCCATTACACCAGCTGCGTGCCGGCCTGCCCGCCCCAGTGCGCGCCAGCCCGCGGCCAGAGGGACTGCAGCCAGGACTGCGTGGAGGGCTGCCAGTGCGACCAGGGATACGTCCTCAATGGAAAGAGCTGCATCCTGCCTCAAAACTGCGGCTGCTACACAGACGGCAAGTACTTTGAGGTCAGTCTCAAATCAAGCATTACATTCGATTGAGTCAAAGATGCAAGGAGCTCAAAAGGAGAGTCTGTGTCATCGTTATTAGGATATTATTATATATCATAGTGTCTTAACACTAAACCGGGCTTAGAGGTAGAGAGGAAACGTGACACATTTTGCAATGAAAGGGGAACGAAATAGGATTAAATTAGTTGCAGCTTCTCAGGCTCATTATGCAATTAATTAACATGTAAAAGAAAAAAAGAAAAATGATATGGAAAAACAAAAATAGTTTTTTTTGCCAACTTGTCCTCCAATATAGAGGAAAATAAATAACGGCGACCAATACAAGCCGTGCTTACACGCTGGCATCGTCACATGAAACATTACATTTGGAAAGTTAAACATAATATTTTGTCAATCACGCGAGCAGCGATTTGACGGGCTGCTTCAGCGTCGGCTGTAACTGAAGCTGCTTTCCTTTGCTTCAGCCCAAACAGCTGTTCTGGAACAGCGACTGCACCAAACGCTGCCAGTGCATTGGACGCAACCTGATCCAGTGTGACCCCAGACGCTGCAAGGCAGAGGAAGAGTGCACCCTACGGCACGGCGTCCGGGGCTGCTTCGCCCGGCGCTCCCAGCACTGCGTTGCATCCGGCGGCGGCGTTTTCCGGACCTTCGATGGGGCCTCCCTGCGGCTCCCCGCCTCCTGCTCCTTTGTCCTGTCCACAAACTGTCACAAGCTGCCGGACCTCTCCTTCCAGCTCATCGCTAACTTTGATAAGTGGAGCACGCCCAACCTCACCACCATCTCACACGTCTACCTGTACATCAACGAGGAGAACATTCTCATCTCTGGCAGCACCGTCAAGGTGAGAAAGGTGTCCGGTTTCCGGCTGGTCGGTTTTTGGAGCTCGACTTACAGTAAACGGTCTGTCTTCTTTTTTGTTGACATCATTACAACTTTCTCTCTTTTTTTCTGTACACATTTGTGTACCTCGCATGGATTGCATGGATTACACTGCCGATGATGTGTTCTGAATGCTGTACCCGTACCCGTACTCGTAACCGGACCCGTACCCGTACCTGTACCCGTATCCGTACCAGTACCCGTACTCGGTCCCGTACTCTGTCCCGTACTCGTACCCGGTCCCATACTCGTACCCGTATCCGTACCCGTACCCATATCCGTACCCGTATCCATACCCGTACTCGTATCCGTACCCGTACCCGTACCAGTACCCGTACCCGTCTATAACATGTAGCAAATCCCTCTGAACACGACTGTAAAGAAGGCCTTGGCTGCTTTTGCTGAGGTTTGAGTTGTGTCGGGTTCTTATTTCAGTGTTATTAAGGTTCTATAAGCAGCTTAACTTCCTGTTGGCTGCCTGTCTGCCGGACCATCAAAGAGACCGGACAGCAGATTTCATTCAAATATCCCTTTACTTGCCTGAAGACCAGAAAAAGTTCTCGCTTGTTGAAAGCGCTCCTCCGGTCCCCCCCCCCCCCCCTTCAAACAGGGGGCTAATGAGCCGTGCGTTGCCTGCAGCTTTGGCTCCCGATGAGCCTTCTTGAACAGAGCGAGCTATTTTTTTTTATGAACCTCCATGAGGAAACGAGGGGAAGTGGGTTTCAGGTCACATCCACCAGAACTCTGAGACATTACAGGACCTTTCTTATCGCTTCTGACTCTACTCCCTTTACTTTCATTACTGAGGACATTGGTTAGACTGACCTCCTCCTTCCCAATAACAAGTAAACACACAAGATTCCGTCAGTGTAATATCTTTGGCTTACACTTCTGGAACCACTCCAAGCAGCAAGGCAAGCACGGCGGCCAGAATGAATGTCCTTCATCATGTTTAGTGTCACGAAGTCCTCTGTCCCACGCGCTGACTTTATTCTCCTGATGCCTCTGAAGGTTATAAATAAGAATCTGATCCGATCCCAGATTTCAGAGATGGGACGATCCGAAACGAAAGTACCAGCTTTTGTCAGATCTGAAGTGGGCTTGAATTATTTGAACTAGTATATTTCGTACTTTTGCACCAGGGACATGAATTTAATAAAAAAAACAATTCTTCAAAGCCAAAAGAAACCCATTTCTCCTTGACGCCACAAAATAATAATATTGTTTTTACATTAATTGATCAATATTTGTTTTTACATTAATTGATAAATATTTGTTTTTACACATATTGCATTATTTCACATATATATGTATATATTTAGCACTTTTAGTCACAAGAGGAATTAATGGCGACATTACGACGATGAGAGCAGGAAAGCAGAGAATGAATTCCGTTCACGGGATTGTGTGCCGTGTCGCCGCAGGTCAACGGCACGCCGGTATCGGTCCCGTTTCTCACCGGGCTGATGACGCGTCTGTCCACCTCTGAGGGTTTCATCGTCATCGACACGCCCCAGGCCATCCAGGTTCGCTACAACCACTTTAACACGCTCAGCATCACGATGGGCCAGCGGCTTCAGAACAAGGTGTGTGGCCTCTGTGGCAATTTCAACGGCGACCCCGGCGACGACTACATCACCTCCAGGGGGAAACCAGCCGTCAGTGCGCTGGAGCTGGCCCAGAGCTGGAGGACCAACGGGATGCAGAACAGGTGGGCGGGGCATGCAGGTGCACGCAGAATATATATATATATGCTTTTAGAGACGGCTCTTTCGGAGATCACCCCTAAAATGCGACATCGAAACGTCTCATTTCTCTAGCTGTGATGAAACGCAGTACGTGGCTCTGGCTCAGTCCTGCGACAACACGGCGGTGGTGGCGCTGCAAGGGGAAGACGCCTGCCAGAAGCTCACCCAGCTGAAGGGCTTCTTCCAGCCGTGCCACGGCCTCCTGGACCCCCGGCCCTTCTACCAGTCCTGCTACCTGGACGGCTGCTATAATCACCGCGGGGCCCAGGTGTGCGGCTCCCTGGCAGCCTACGCCGAGGCCTGCCGCTCCCTGGGGACCCTCACCACCAAGTGGATCGCCCAAGAGAACTGCTGTAAGGGCACCGCGAGCCCCCCCTCCCGGCAGGGAGCCTCGTGCTCGCTGCGCTTCCCGCCACATTCTCAAAGCTGTTTTAAACATGTTCCGCTGATTCGATGTCCGTCATGGAAGAATGTGTGTGAGGACCCTGAGGGCGTGTCCTAATCAGGCTGGGTGTGACAGCTAACATTGTGTGTGGACCTGTCTTTAGCAGAATGGATCTATGACCCCTGCGCAGGAGAGATTTGCACAAACTTCACCTGTGAGCTGGAGAACGGAGGCGACCTGTGCGGCTGCCCGGAGTTACCCGCCGGCATCGGAGGTGAGCGCTTGGAAAGAGAGCGTAGACCCCTCCCCCCCCCCAAGCAGCTCATTCCCCTCCTAATTGGATTTTCTCTGTGTGCCTCTGGCAGCAGATGATGACATCATCCAGGCGGAGGTGACCTGTAAACATGCCCAGATGGAGGTTTCCATCTCTAAGTGTAAACTCTTCCAGCTGGGCTTTGAACGGGAGGACGTCCGGATCAACGACGGCCACTGCTCAGGCATCGAGGGGGAGGACTTCATCTCCTTCCGCATCAACAACACCAAGGGCCACTGCGGCTCCATCGTGCAGGTCGGGCCCCGTTCACGCTCCTTTGGACAGTGCGCCTTGGCTGGGTTACCCGTAGCTATTACCGGTACCTCTGTCCTTTGTACTCTGCCTCCAGTCTAAACTAGGATAAACGCCGTGTCCTAAATTTGTTGCAGTCAAATATAAATTTGCTTTCTTTTTGAGAATGAGATGGATTTCTCTAGTAGGAAGGCAGGACTTCATTAGCCTAGCGTAGCTAAAGACTGGAAAATAAGGGGAACTGCTCTGCTTTGTCCAAAACGGAGAAAAAAAAACACGTCTTCCCCTTGTACTTATATTCCTTTAGAACAAAGTTTTTACTTCCTCTAATGATGTTCCCATCTAAACACTTCGACTTATCTTTCCTTCTGTGTTTCTGGTCGGGCAGTCGAATGGCACCCACATCATGTATAAGAACACCGTGTGGATAGAGAGCGTGAACAACACCGGGAACGTCATCACCAGAGACAAGAACATCAACGTGGAGTTTTCCTGCGCCTACGAGCTGGACCTGAAGATCTCGCTGGAGACGGTGCTGAAGCCCATGCTCAGGTTGGATCTACCAGCTCTGGAGAAATACTCTGTTCCACGTAAAAGTACTGAAGATAAAAGATACTACAATGAAGTATGAAAGTCAAATCAAACATTAAATAAAACCAGAGCGCAGACCTGCCCTGCGATGAACTGGCGGCTTGTCCAGGGTGTCCCCCGCCTCTCGCCCGTTGACTGCTGGGATTGGCTCCAGCTCGGCCCGCGACCCGATAACGGATTAAGCGGTTAGAACATGAATGATGAGAGCGCAGACCTCCACCAAGCAGCTCATTCCACCTCCTAACTGGATTCACACCGTCCACACGGTGATCTGGATCATCATCCAAAGGTTCTAGATTGTTCTTGGTGTCTTTATACACCAACCATGAAAAGTAAAAGTGAATCAGAGTTTATGTGTATTTTTTTTTACTGATTTTTGAATCCATAAATGGAGTTTTAATGTTAAAATTAAAAAAAAGAATTCCTGGCCTCATTCTGGATCTGATCCAGAAGACATTCTGCATGATAGTTTATGTCTGGATTTTTGTTGTTGTCGTATCCAGACTGGTATCCGGATCGCTCTTGGCATTAAATGAGATCTGACAACAATCAAAGCGTTGTCAAAAACGTAGCCTCCTTGGAGGAGGTAACGATAATAAGTGTCTCCGTTTCTCCTTCTCCAGCGTGATCAACCTCACCTTGCCGACCCAGGAGGGGAACTTCATCACCAAGATGGCGCTCTACAAGAACTCCTCGTACCGCAACCCTTACCGGGAGGGGGAGGTGGTGCTCAGCACGCGAGACACTCTGTTCGTGGGCGTGTTTGTGGAAGGGGCGGATGAAAACCAGCTCATCCTCATCGTGAACATGTGCTGGGCCACGCCCTCCCGCTACAGCAGCGACCGACTCCGCTACATCATCATCGAGCGCGGGTAGGCTGAACATCGGCGCCGCCCGTCTTCACATCTCGACGAGGCGGGTACTTTTGTGTCAAAGGCCCAACACAGGTCTAAAATCCAAAATCCAAAAAAGGGGAGGGGCATGTGCCAGGCAAGAACAAATTAAAATCAGCGTGTGTGGATGAAATTGGATGTAGGTGATGCATCTTCTTATCTAATGCAATAAACCTGCTCGTATGGCTAAAGCTAAAGCTAAATCATACGCCGGACCTGGACGAGGTAGCGGCTGCTGTCATGAGGATGGCGCCGGTTGAGGATGAGGTCTACGCCAAATCGACCTCCTGCGTGTTCCAACCACACCCGTAAGCACCTCCCATATCCGTCTGTCTCACTCGAGGTGCCCGAACATCAAGGACAACACCATCGGCATGGCGGAGAACGGCGTGTCTCTCACCTGCCGCTTCCACGTCACCGTCTTCAAGTTCATCGGGGATTATGACGAGGTGCACCTCCACTGCGACGTGTCTCTGTGCGACTCTGAGACAAACGCCTGCAAAGTGGTGAGAAAAAAAAACCACAAACCGCTCACGCTGATCAAATAGCAGCAGAAACATCCTCCGCTGCGTTAATGCGTGCGCTCTGTGCAAATCAGAACTGTCCACACAGGAGGCGGATGTACTCGCAGGAGGGCGAGCACAAACAGCACATCCTGACAGTCGGACCAATCAGAAGGAGAGGTGAGCAAGGTCTCAGATAACAGCTGGGACAGACAAAGCTGACCTACTCTGATTAGAGATAGAAACAACAACAACAACAACAACAACAACAACACAATTTATCCCATCTTAACGTTTTTTTTTTGGCGCCTTCTCCTTTAGAGTCCGACTGGTGCGGGGAGGACAATGGCGGCTGTGAACAGATCTGCACCAGTAGGACAACCGGGCCGATCTGCAGCTGCGTGACCGGGACGCTCCAAAGAGACGGGAAAAGCTGCCGTGGTGAGAAAAACGGACATCGGTAGATAAAACCCAAAATACAAGAGGAGATTCTAAAGGGAATCTTTTAAAACTTGCCTTGAACTACGTGATCTGATCCGAGCTGCTTTACAGAATCTGAAATTAGACCCCTGAGGCTCATATATTCTGTCCAGGGAACGGCGCGACCGCAGCGCTTTGTGATAAGTGATTGGGGGCATGATAAATATCGGCGATAGCGGTTGCACCTCATCGGCGTCCGTCTATGCGACCTACAACGTCATGCATTTTGTTTTATTACTAATTTAGCCTCAATACGGTATCAAAATATGGATTAGAGCTGTGATCCTCCGCCGTCTTGGATCGACACCGTATCGTGGTGATGTCGTCTCACATTTATAAATCAATAAAGTTTATCTTGTCCTTTGTTTCTTTTCTTCTCTCAGCTGTGAGCTCGAGCTCCAACCCGGCAGCCGTGACGTCTCTGCTGAGCGTCTGCACGGCGATCTCCGTGTTGCTGCCTCGGGCCCGCATCCCCGTCTCCTAACGCCAGAGACAAAAGACAAAAAGCGGAAAAAGACTTGAAGACGCACGAGGCGTCAGCATCGGTTAGCCGGTACCGATTAGCCTGCGTATCAGTCAGAGCATGTAGAACAGAATAAAGCTCACCTGAGACTAACTCAAGGACAAAAGTAGGCCAGCTTCTGAGACATGTGGACATTTCATCCGACACCTCGCCCCTGTGTCCGTCCTCGTCCCCGCCTCCTCTCACAATCGCTCCACCGCGGCCTTATGGGACGGCTCTCCTGCCACCTCATGCAGGAAATTTAGGAATGCACTAATAGCATGAATATTGAGTTTAAGATATATTCAAGTTATTTACACAAAGAACATATTGTATGAATGCCCAAAGCACGATCGCTGCATGGGCTCTGCTCGGGGCGGGAGGGGCGGGGGGTCAAAGCAAGCGATGATGAATGAAGTATTTATGCTCCAGGTGAAATGAACACGCGTATGCTTTTAACTCATAGACTAGAATCAGTTGTGCCATTTAAATATTCCCTCTCTCTCTTAATCAGTTGCAGCAATGTGACTCTCCTGCTGATAATATCGACGGATCAATCTTTATGAACAACAGTTTTAGCGGGGGGGACACACCGTTTCACTGTCAATAGCATCGAGTCCCTGCTCCATGCTTTATATCTGGCACCTCATGTCAATAAATGTCACCACTTAACTTATGTGTATCCCGTCAGTGTGTTTTTCTACTTTCCGTGTACAAATGTACAGTCCTTGTCAGTTTTACGGAATATGTCATGACCTTGTCTTTAAATAATCTTTTTGATAAAACATGATCAGAAGTTGTTTCATTCTTGGAGAGCGTGACGACTGTGACCTTTAATAAATGAAGAAGTTCTCAAAGCTGCTGTGAGTCACGTTTCTTTGTGTGCAGCCAATAAAAACCGATTAATCAGCAACAAGCTTTCACTAAACAGGGAGGGGCCAATGAGGACTGCCCCCCCCGATTCAAATATATATTACATACATGGAATGTATATGCAACTGTTTTGGGAGGAACCAAGCTCTTTAGAGGGGAATAGTGTGTTATCCCATTAAGAGTTCAACATTATTTAATGATCAATTGTTATATTAGCGTATGTTAAAGTAATGTTGCACTAAACACACACAAAAAAGCACTTTGATTTGCATTCCAGCCAAACTCCCTTCTGTCCTCTTGCAGTGTGGGCGATGCGAGGTAAACGTGGATCGTTTCAGCCGTCTCCTAGCAACAGGCGGTTCCAATGGACGGAATGTTTTATTCTCTCCACGCCTCTTGATTGTGTTCAGCTACGTTGGAGTTGCATCGTTTATTTGAGTGCATCCTTAAAGGCGTTGGATAAAAGGAGGACGTGGAACTTGTGCAAGAAAGAAATATTTATTTAATAAACATTTAATAAAAATGTTATTTATTAGTGCATCATTATTTTGTACTTGAAAGTGTTTCTTTATGGGTTTTATGCACTGACACTGTAAATGTAATGTAAAAAAAAAAGAATTATGTTGAAGACTAGAGACAGATGTTTTTATTGTCTCACGTTTGTGATAGCAAATATCATAAAAACCATCGTAAAAGGGGTTAATAGAGCAACGAAGCTGAGTCAGCGTGGAGTTTCTCTTTATTCGCGTGATGACATGAAAGCCTTCCTGAGGCCCCCTTCCAGGCCGGAGACACGGAGTCTCGGCAAACCTGTTCAAAAATCAAATTAAACAAGTACGTTATGATGTCATGAACATAACATTCACATTTTAACTCCATTCGATTTATATTGAGGCAAAATCATTCATGATGCTTTTGTAGAACTCGCTAATGTTTTAAGCGTTGACGTTCCACAAATTGATTCGATTATAAGTGTACGTCAGCTTTAGGCATCTTCTAGTGGCTAGTAGTAAATACTAGCATTATGCTAATGGGGAAAGCTCTGCATTTCACTACAGATGTTATAAAAAGGAGTAGAAACAAACAACAACAATAAACAAAGGTCATATGTGGAGTAAAGGATGTTAAATGTCTAATACTTCCGTTTAGTTTTTCTTACGCGTATTACAAAGACCAACCCAATTCAGCCCTTCACCAAACCAAGCGACTGAAACTAGCCAATCAAAAGCCCCAGAACCCTGGGGCCGTTCTGTTGGGGAGTTTGCGCGTTCTCCACACATGACTGCCCCTGGGTACTCCGGGTTCCTCCTACAGCCCAAAAGGTATGTGGTGCACCAGTGAGCTGGTGACCTGTCCAGGGTGTACCTGCCCTAATATCAGCTGGGACAAGCAGAAATAGGAAGAAAGGAACTACACAACCCCCCCCCCCCCCCCCCCCCCCAACTCCAGCTCCCCCGCAACCCTACAAAGGATGAGACATTACAGAAAATGAACAAATGTACACAATAAAAAATAAATAAATACATTCAGAATTCAAACATCAAGGATTTACTTATGAATGAATTTAATAAAATAGACAGATAATTCCAGTTAGGCTGGTCAAAAGAGGCAATTATTACAGCCCTATTGTATCTAATCAGACGTTGTACAATCAGCCCGGCTTAAACCAGATTATTAAAACTCATTATTGTGAAACTAGTGTCTGCAGAGAACAGGCTGACCCAGCTGGTCCTGAGAGTTTGACTGGCTTCAGTGCCGTTCCTATAGAGAGCAGTCAGGCCACTGATTATTTATATGCCCTTTAATTGTAATGTAGGGTTCTAAAACCGTTCAGGTGAGGTTATGCAATAAAGCATTTGTCGTCAATTTTGTAATATTTGAACAACTCTTTGGTGTTTAGTTTGAGAATTCAGTGTCCCCAGAGGATGAAATATATTATGCTACGTGGTGAGCAGACCGTTTATCTCATCATCAGGAGGTTTGTGGCTTACCTCGTGCTATCATAAACATCTTAGCATTAGCCTGCATATATCGGCATTTACCTATAGCATTTAGCCAGTGATCCGAAAATCCAGTGTGTTCCAGGTGGGGCTTTAGTCTGAGTTATCCTTTATCCTTTGTACATGTTGGTGGTTAATTATGAGCTTTATAGAAAGATCAGATAAGGGTTCTGTTTGAGGTGTTCCCTCACTGACGCATTTTTTGTGTGTTACTTGTTCAGATGAACAAAAATCAAATCATCACTTCAGAATCTAATCAGTAAATTGAGTGTTTCTGACCACATGGAAGAAACCCCATTTAATTTGAAATTATATACAACCTGTAAATGAAAAACAACAACAACATCACAGTGATTATTCTATTTAAAAAGACTAAACCTGGCTCAATCAACATATTAAATACTCTGCTACATCTCCATGATTAC
This sequence comes from Brachionichthys hirsutus, assembly GCF_040956055.1. Taxonomy (NCBI): domain Eukaryota; kingdom Metazoa; phylum Chordata; class Actinopteri; order Lophiiformes; family Brachionichthyidae; genus Brachionichthys; species Brachionichthys hirsutus. Next base: position 11,706,382 of record NC_090906.1, on the reverse strand, counting down.
AAAATTCATGAGCTGTGCTTATGCATCCGCCTTAGTGGATGCATAAGGTTGAAGGTTTACAAGGCTGCTATCAAGCTTCTTATCGCAGTGATTTCTTTGTAAATCAGAACCACAGTCCAAAGCTCAAACGCAAGGTCAGCGAGCTGCTGCGCTAAGGGCTGAGATTCCGGGGGGGGGGGGGGGGGGGGGGGGGGGGTAAATAACATTACAAAAGCTTTAATTGTAATTAAAATAATTACTTTCCAAACACAAGAGACATCTGCATGTTCTTATCCATGCGAGTATTCAGTTTTTAACAAACTTCTGAAAGAATTGTGACTATAGAAAAACAAATCAAGCTGTGCTTATGTGGTCCGTCAGCTACATAAGCTTTATAAACTATTTCTACATGATCATATGCTGACTGAAGAGGTGTGTAAACTCAAATGCTAAACTTTCCATTTTATTTCTTGTGTTTGGTTGTATTTTAACAAAAAAAATGTCTCTATTGTGCCTATATTTTATTTATTTCTATTGATACATATATGTATTTTTTATTTATTTATGTAGATTTGTTTTATTTTCCTACTATTGAGAACCATTTCGCTGTCTTTAGCAGCGACGGTAGCCTTGTCACTGATATTTCCTGCAGCCCTGAAGGCGGCGTCGGCGCTCACACAGTGGGGAGGAAGGGGCGTTTACGGCGCGCAGTAAAAACTCAGGCGCCGAGCGGCTCGCTGCAGAAGCAGCAGGACGCGGACTCGGTTGTTGACCTCAGCCCGTCGGCGGGCTTCGACTGCGTCCGTCCGCTTTACAACGGAACCGACATGCCGTCTCAGAGACACTCCTATACGGTGACAATACCGGAGGAACCGGCCGCTCTCCCCCTCGATAAGTACGGCCTGCAG